>NC_135416.1:6957500-7220000 GCF_051991245.1 Festucalex cinctus | reverse complement strand
ACTATGGTGATAATTTCCCGTGGCACTGTGGTTGGAAATCACCGGTTTTATCAAGCTTTTATTTCATTATTTTTGGAATCCAAATACAACAGCAGTCAACTACAATCAGTAATAAGAAGTGCCTGTAAAAAATGTTTTGTTTTTTTTCCTCACTATATGTTGTCCTAGTGGTTCAAAATGCATCCATACAATTGCAGTAAATGTTCTTTGTCTCTTGTCACAGTAAGTTCATATAAAAAGCAATGATAGCTCACTCACACAAATAGTGGATGTCATCAACATGGGTTGTCAGGTGTTTATGTCACTAAACAACATTCTGGGTGTTCTGAGGAAGGTGCAATAAATATTATTGAAAATCTTGCTTGGCTCATTGCGTTATGTGTTATTTCTTTTTTTTTTATGTGTCAGAGGTTTAGTTTGCCATTAGGCAAGGCAGGCAATTGCTTGGGGCCGCTTAGCCAGTCAGGGGGCACCAGAGGGCCAACAGATTTGACACAAACCGCATATCCTTCACGTTAGCAGTTCAGCAATGACAATTGACAGTCTCAAATTCCCTGAGTCATTTTTTTTCTTTAAAAAAGTTGATTATTAAAAGGCTGATTATTTTGTATTTTATATAAATGCTCATGAATCATTAAAGCTTTTATTGAAAAAACAAAAACGACCATGTATAGTAAGGCATTCTTTTAATAGCAAGGCAGTTTTTTTCCCCTTTTTTTTCCCTTAAAAAACAAAAACATGTCGGGCTATAAGTAAGCATTTATAAAAAAAAAAAAAAAAGATGACAATGTACCGTAAGGCGTTTAAAAAAAAAAAAAAAAAAAAAAGGCCATGTATAGTAAGGCATTATTTTTAAGCCACCATTTATAGTAAGGCGTTTTTTTTAACGACCATGTATAGTAAAGCATTTAAAAAAACCATGGCCAGGTGTGTGTGTTTTTTTTAATTATTATTATTAGTTTAAAAAACAAAACAAAACAGCCATGTATAGTAAAACATTTAAAAAATGATGACCATGAATCTATCGTAAGGCGTCTCTAAAAAAATTACAATGTATAGAAATGCGTGTTTTTTTTAAACAACCATGTATAGTAAAACATTTTTAAAAAGATGACCTTATCATCAGACATCTTTAAAAAAATTACCATGTAGTAAGGTGTTTTTTGTTTTTTTTGTTTTTTTAATTAAACAACCATGTATAGTAAGGCATTTTTTTTAACGACCATGTATAGTAAGGCGTTTTATTTATTTATTTATTTTTATATTAAACAACCATGTATAGTAAGGCATTTTTTTAACGACCATGTATAGTGGGGCGTTTTTTCATTTTCTTTTTTTATTTATTTATTTTTTTATTTATTTTTTTATTAAACATTTTTTAAACGACCATGTAAGGCGTTTTTTTGTTTTGTTTTTTTTGTTTTTTTTTAATTAAACAACCATGTATACTAAGGCATTTTTTTATGACCATGTATAGTAAGGCGTTGTGTTTTTTTTTTTTTTTTTTGTTTTTTTTAATTAAACAACCATGTATAGTAAGGCATTTTTTTAACGACCATGTATAGTAAGGCGTTTTTTTTGTTTTGTTTTTTATATTAAACAACCATGTATAGTAAGGCATTTTTTTTAACGACCATGTAAATAGTAAGGCGTTGCTTTTTTTAATTTTTAATTAAACAACCATGTATAGTAAGGCATTTTTTTTAACGACCATGTATAGTAAGGCGTTTGTGTTTTTTGTTTTTGTTTCTTTTATTAAACAACCATGTATAGTAAGGCATTTTTTTTAACGACCATGTATAGTAAGGCGTTTGTGTTTTTTGTTTTTGTTTTTTTTATTAAACAACCATGTATAGTAAGGCATTTTTTTAACGACCATGTATAGTAAGGCGTTGTTTTTTTGTTGTTGTTGTTTTTTTGTTTGTTTTTTTTGTTTTTTTTTATTAAACAACCATGTATAGTAAGGCTTTTTTTTTTAACGACCATGTATAGTAAGGCATTTTTTTAACGACCATGTAAAGTAAAGTTTTTTTTTTCGAAAACTGACAGAATCTTTTTTGTAAAAAAAAAATACAATAAAAAAAACACAATAAGGCTTTTTTTTTTAACCATGTATAGTAAGGCGTTTTTTTAACGACCATATATAGTAAGGCGTTTTTTTTTGTTTTTTTTTTTTATTAAACAACCATGTATAGTAAGGCATTTTTTTAACGACCATGTATAGTAAGGCGGGTTTTTTTTTATTGTTTTTTTTTTATTAAACAACCATGTATAGTAAGGCATTTTTTTAACGACCATGTATAGTAAGGCGTCTTTTTTTTATTATTATTTTTTTATTAAACAACCATGTATAGTAAGGCATTTTTTTAACGACCATGTATAGTAAGGCGTTTTTTTTTTCTTTTCTTTTTTAATTAAAGAACCATGTATAGTAAGGCATTTTTTAACGACCATGTATAGTGTATAGTTTTTTTTTAGAAAACTCACAGCATCTTTTTTGTAAAAAAAAAAAAAAAAAAAAAAAGAAGACCATAATAAGGCTTTTTTTTTTTTTTTAAACAACCATGTATAGTAAGGCGTTTTTTTGTTTTGTTTTTTTTTTTTATTAAACAAGCATGTATAGTAAGGCATTTTTTTAACGACCATGTATAGTAAAGTATTTTTTTTTAGAAAACTGACAGCATATTTTTGTAAAAATAAATAAATAAGTAAATAAAATTAATTTAAAAAAAAAAAAAAAGACCATAATAAGGCATTTTTTAAACAACCATGTATAGTAAGGCGTTTTTTTTTGTTTTTGTTTTTTTAAATTAAACAACCATGTATGGTAAGGCATTTTTTTAACGACCATGTACAGTAAGGCATTTTTTTAACGACAATGTATAGTAAAGTATTTTTTTTTTAGAAAACTGACAGCATCTTTTTTGTAAAAAAAAAAAAAAAAAAAAAAAAAAAGACCATAATAAGGCATATTTTTTAAAACAACCGATGTATAGTAAGGCTTTTTTTGTTTTTTTTTTTTTTTTTTTTTTTTTTTTTTAAACTGGCAGCATCTTTTTTGTAAAAAAAAGACCATAATAAGGCATTTTTTTAAACAACCATGTATAGTAAGGCGTTTTTTTAACGACAATGTATAGTAAAGTATTTTTTTTTTTAGAAAACTGACAGCATCTTTTTTGTAAAAAAAAAAAAAAAAAAAAAAAAAAAAAAAAAAAAAAAAAAAAAAAAAGACCATAATAAGGCATATTTTTTAAAACAACCGATGTATAGTAAGGCGTTTTTTGTTTGTTTTTTTTTGTTTTTTTTTTTAAATTAAACAACCATGTATAGTAAGGCATTTTTTTTTAACGACCATGTATAGTAAGGCGTTTTTTGTTTTGTTTGTTTGTTTGTTTTTTTTATTAAACAACCATGTATAGTAAGGCATTTTTTTAGCGACCATGTATAGTAAAGTTTTTTGTTTTTTTTTAGAAAACTGACAGCATCTTTTTTGTAAAAAAAAAAAAAAAAAAAAAAAAAAAGACCATAATAAGGCATTTTTTTTAAACAACCATGTTTGTATAGTAAGGTGTTTTTTTTTGTTTTGTTTTTTTTTAATTCAACAACCAAGTAAAGCATTTTTAAAAAAACTGATGGCATCTTTTTTTTGTAATATATATATATATATATATATATATATATATATATATATATATATACATAATAGACAGACATAATAAGGCATTTTAACCATGTATAGTAAGGCGTTTTTTTGTTTGTTTTTTAAGTAAACAACCATGTATAGTACGACATTTTTTTTTATTTTTCTTTACCAACAAAAATGTTTGAGATGTGTTTTTGTTTGCAAATAATTAAAAATCAGTTTTGAAAATGATCCCAACTCCACTCATCATAGCCTTCTACTAGAACAATTAAATCATGAGGTGACAGTCAGCTCTTTTGTTTGAAGAAAAGTTTAATCTGTCATTTCACAAGTCCTTTTTGGAAAGCACCACTTTATTTATGTGCACTCAAGAGCACAATGCTAAACGTCCTTTCACGTCAAGGTACAAAAATTGCTTTCATTTTGTAACCAGGAACATCAAAATCTTCGGTGTGATATCATTTTTTTTTTAAGAGCATATAAGCGTACAGTTGCTAGAATGACCACCTCACTCGCTCACACGTCGTCCCTGGCAACCATCCACACATTCACAAAAAATCACCATGCACCTCGATGTAACGCAGGGGTGGACAAAATATGGCATGTAGGCCAAATTCAGTCTTCTGTTATTTATTTTTTATTAATTTTTTTAAATTTGGCCCATCGACCAATTACTGACATCACATTATTTGTTCAAACACTTTAGCAAGTCAATCGCATTATATGTTTGGCACAGTTTTTACACCGGATGCCCTTTCAAGCAACTCTTTGAACCTTGTTCCTTGTGTCCAAGATCCCTGATACAGCTGACACCAACATTTTCTAAGAGTGTTACATTAAATTTACTTCAGCGTACAAATCCAAAATGGCGACAAGCTTCAGCTCTTCAGCCCGCCCGCATCCAATTCATGAAAATAATGAAGCAAACCTCGAGTCAAATTAACCCAATAAGCTCAAAAAACACAGCTACCCAACAATTGTGTTGGACATCTTTTATAAATTAATAGAGTTCTGTCAGCATCTTTGATCTATCATTCAAAATCAAGCTGTTGGTTGGCATGTGTAAAGAAAACAAACAAAAGAAAAATGTATCAAACAGCAGCGATGCAAGCACAGCTGAAACAATTTAAACTTTGATAAGCTAAAAATAAACGTTCTGTTTTATATAATAGTTATTTTGAAAAACTGCTATTTCACATCTTTCTGTTAAAGGTGAAAACGCAAAGAGTTTCTAGTTTTTCAGGACTCGGGGATGGCCGGCTGCCATGCATCAGCAGATCTCCAAATTCAGAACCAAAAATATGAGCCATGTATAACAAGTTGAGCAGTTTTAAGCAGCTACTTGTGAATCACTGCTGTGAGATGTTCACAAAATTGACGCAGATCAGAGGGTTGAGGAAACGGGTTTTGAAGAGAAATTAGCTGTTACTACAGTGCTGCCTTCAGATATGAGTTTATTATTATTATTATGTCATTGCCATTCTTTGACCATGCTTGTAACTCAAATCACTCAGAGCTCAAATTCACCATTGAAATGCATGGAAATGCCAGTAGCCCTTTCCAGCATCACCCCCACCCTAAAAAAAAATATATATATTTGTTTTTCTTCACTTAATGAGGCAAAGAAGATTCTATATAAACACAGTTTAATCGTATAATTAAATAGAATGTAAAGAATTAAACCGTTTGCGTATCATGATATAATATCGCAATCAAATTTAATATGCTGCTTCTTCTTCTGGTGTGCCTTCCTTGGCCACCAGGAGGCAGTACAATACAATCATGAACACCCAAACGAAGAATAATAGACTCCTTATTCTTCTTCTAGCTCTACCCAGCTATCGACCTACTACAACTACTGAGTAAGTTGCTGTAAATCATATTTTATATAGGATGAAGAACATAAGCCTGTGTGTATTATATTATCTGCTTACATATTCTTCAACTGTGTTCAAATATGTTGCTTAAAGGCTTGTTAAACGATGACAACGTCAGCATGTCAATGGCATTTCCATTTAGCTAAGCATAAAGCTAACGCGGGCGGTCTTAAGGCAACGCAGTTTGTTTGTCGAATACACAAAGTGTAGCTAACTGTCTTTAATTTGAATGTGACCGTAAACTTGAACAATTAGTCGTATTAAACCACTTATAGTAAGTAAGTATAGTAAGCCACTTATTTATTTGTTTATTTTTTATATTCAATGTTGCCAACTCTATCAAACTGCTATTTCTTGTGAAGTGGGTTGAATTGACCATCAAACATAAAAAAATAAATAAAAATAAAAAATGTCTGATTGACGGTGTATATCTAGAAAAAAACTCAAGTCAGTCATATCTCAAGGCACCACTGTATTTACTGTGTTGTAAATTTCGTTGCATCCTTGCATAGCTAGAAAAAGCACTATATAAAAGCAATTGATAAGGCTCCAACTGACCTGTAACCCTAAATTTAAAATGGATGGATATAAGCTAGCTCGGACATCTTGTATTGGTTAGCCTGTTAAATCAATAGACTTCTCACTCTGACTCTGAAAGAAACTATGAGCATTTGACAGACTCGGCAGGTTGAGAATTGCACTGCAAAGACCCTCAGGGCCAAATCCTACATTAGTCTGTCAACAATATGCAAACGAGGAGTGGGTCACTTGGAAGCGAGCGCCTTCTTGGTGATGCTCGCCCTCCTGCTGCCTCCTCCTCCTCCTCCCGCCACAGCCGCCGCCCCTCCGCCGTGCCACAAGTGTCCAGGGATGGTAAATGCATCCACGCTCATGCCCAATGTCTTGGAGGGGATGGCGCTGAACTGCTTGCGGTCCGAACTGTACTTGTACATGGATTCCACCTGGGCCGAGCTTATCGTCTTGGGGCCCACGCCGGTCAAGCGCACGAGCTCTGCCGAGTCGGGGTTGGCCGTGTAGACGCCGCGGAACTGGCAGCTGGCGTCTCGGAAGAGGATGAGGAAGTGGTTGGCGGGGCTCTTCTCCAACTCCTGTGGTTGGAGGGAGAGCAGGTCAAAATGGTGTATGCTTCACGGTTAATAATTTCATCGACTGTCATAGCTGTTACACATTGAATCGTTGAATCGAAACTATTCTTTCCTATTGAAATGAACAGAAATATTTGGTTTTGTACCTCGACAATCTTGTTCTTTTGGGACTCGTTGACCTTCCCGGCCAAGCAGCAACGAGACAGAGCGTTGTGGATGATGAACTTGTTGGACTTGAAGCTCGGTTCTTTGAAGAGCTTTGGACCTGATCGGGTAACCATAACATCACTTTCTTGTTGTTGAGCTATGTTTGTGTTCATGTGGATGACCATGCTGCATACCTGTGTACTCTGGGGCAGGCGAGGTTCCATTTGATCCGGTTTCCCAGTCTCCATTCTGCTTTGCAAGTCTGCTCGGCGTCACGCATCCAGCAGGCGAATCGGGTCGGCTGCCAGGCGCAGATCACAGACACATACTGTAGCGACTGTTGATGGTCATTTTTGTTTTCTCAACCAATAATTCATAAAACTGATCTGAATTTTAACGGCACTCTAAAAATAGTTGGGTCAAAACTAACCCATGGATTTGAAAAAATGGACCAATCCACTTTATATGTCAATTTGACCCAATTTTCTGGGTTGTTTTATACAAAATGGCCCATTTTTTTTACCCAAAGTTAGGGTCAAATTAACCCAAGTAGAGGATCTGACGCAAATTTATGGGTTGTTTTATCCAAAATGACCCAATTAGACGCAAAGTTGGGTCCATATGAACCAAGTTAGAGGATCTGACTCAACTTTATGGGTTGTTTTACCTTTTTTTTAACAAAACAAAACATAGTTATAAAATTCAGATTGAGACAAATAGACGATCTGACCCAGCTTCCTGTGTTGTTTTACACAAAATGGGGCCATTTGTGACCCAAAGTTGGGTTCAATTAACCCAAGTAGAGGATTTGATCCAACTTTATGGATTGTTTTATACAAAATAACCAATTGTTTGACTCAAAATTAGGTCAAATTGACCCAAGTTGAGGATCGGCCCATTTTTTACCCATAGTTGCGTTATTTTTGACCCAACTGTTTTTACAGCGCTTCACCTAATTAGGTTTGCGGATGAGTTGACGATTTCCAATAGTCATGCTTAATGATGTGCATGGAGGGAACTGCAAATGGGATAAGCACCTTTGGACTTTCTTATCCCCATCATTGTTTGCAGACACATCTGTAGCTGCCAGGTTGAGTGACGAGTGCGACTTGGTCATCTTAGGGCCTGTAGAAACAAAAGCGTTGGTCAACAAGTTCTTTGAAACTGTCTTACTTACCTATCTCATCTTTTCTTTACCAGTGGATTTCTTGGCGGGGCTCAGTGACAGCTGAGTTTCCTCCCTAGTGACGCTGCGAGGTCGCGCCCGCGTCCGCGTCTTCCTGACAGGCGAGCGTCCCTGGTTGGTTGATTTCTGCTGCAACACCTTGTCCAGGTCGTCCATGATCCGGAGCTGCTGCCGGCGGGCGTACTCGGCTCGCGTGAAATCTCCACGTCGGGCTGGAGTGGCTGGAGGAGTGGGTGAGTGGGAGGCGTTCCCAACATGAGGTGTGTTGGAGGGAGAGCACGCAGTCTTGTCGGAGGATTCCATTCTGAAGAAAGGAGTTCAGATGGGAACTTTCACCGGTTCTTTTATCTTTAATGCTCGCTATACTAATAATAACAACCAGGAAACTGCATATTCTCAGTTGAACTATTTACTGAATGCCAGAAAGATCGCGCACACAGCTCTGGAGCCTTTTCTGCTAAATGTGGAAGAAGGTCTAATCTATTCAAAATGGTCTCTACTCTTATACTGTCTTGGCCGCCCACCCACACAGTCTAGCGCCCTAGCCCATGTGAAAATGCGTGACTTGATGGTCTTAACTGGTTTCAACTGGATAAGTGCACCAGAGTGCAGATAGATAGGAAGACGCCAAGCCAGGACTGGTCACAGCGACAGAAGGACCTAACTCAAGTCACCGATCTAATCATTAAGCGGCCTAATCTAACAGAGGGAAATGGCCTTAGCTTTGATTTGACTTACAAAAGTGCTTGTAAGGAGGTCCTCACCTTTTTTCACGTTCTTGCTCCTGTCGCCTCTTCTTCAGCTCCTCAGCTCTCCTTTGCTGCCTCTCTAAAAGGACAGCTTTCCGCTGGGCCATCTCCTCTTCGTTGTCATCATCTTCCTGCATACACCACAACCGCACCATCCATTGTCACTCCAACACTAGTTGTTGAAAGAAAAAAAACATCTAGACCAGAGCATTCACCTTGAAGAAGAATCCTATCCCTCCTTTGGCTCCAAGCTCATTAGTTTCTCCAAGTGTTTCCGCAGCATCGTCCTTTGCTTGGCCTTCGCTGGATTCCGTTTGCTGGTCTGAAGAGTTCCCAGCTTCTGTGGCTGAATCCAACTGCTCCACGGCATCGGAAGCTATTACAATGCCTGGCTCCACCGCAGATTCTAGTTGGTCACTCATGGAATCGGAAGAAAAGTCCTGCCCCAAATCCGTTGGTTCGTCACCGCCTCCCTCCGGTCCTCCAAGTGAGGAGAGCGACACCTCAATCATACTGCAATGCTTTTCGGCCCTTCCGGCTCTGCCTCTGGCCTGTGCTGTGCTGTATGCAGCGGAAATCGATAAAGTCTCACTCTCAAAAGAGCATTCAGAGGGAGCTCCGGAGCTGCTGCCACTGGTGGCCTTCGGGTGAGGCGGTATGGGCACTACGGCCCCTTCGGTGTCATCCTGCTCGAGCTCCAAGCTAAACTGAGTTGGTGTCTCGCTGGACGCGGTGTCTGAGGTGCTATCATCAGGCTGCGGAGCCGACTGAGAAACCTCCTGAGGAGTTCGAGGTCCGCCAATGCGGAAGGACGACGTTGTTTGCACTTGACACTTGCTGGGCGACACTCTGCGCAAGTGTGGGAGGGTATCCACGGTGTGAGTCGTGGTCAAAACACGACTCAGAGGGGGAAACTTGAGCTCTGAGGGTCGTGGATGGGGTTGCGTTCTTGGTTGGTGTTTGGGGCTGCGGGGGGCAGACGAGATGTGGATTTTGGTGCGGGGGGCTGGACAGGAGGAGGAGACGATTGTTTTTGGTGAAGTAGCGGCAGAGAGCGCGTGGGTCCGTCGGGATGGCGAAGATACGGAGGACGTTTTGGGACCAGTCGGAATCATCCAGGCTTTACTGGTGCTCATGCCGAGATTCTTGGTAGGGGTTCTTGGGGGCGTCTTTGTGGGTGTGGGAGGAGGAGTTTTGGCAGATGGCTTAGTGTTACTTTTAGGTTTTGACTTTGGGGTGACCTTTTGGGAGCTTCTTGGTCTTTGGTTGCCCAGAAGCTGCTGCTGCTGTTCAGTTAGTTTGTGCATATCCTTCTGCAGTGACTGCAAAGCGTCACTCAGTTTCTGGACGATTTCATTGTACTCCACAAGGATGGCATCACTTCCTTTCTCTTTCTCCAATACTTTTTCTTTCTCCTGTCCTTTCTTGCTGTCAATAGAGAATGTGACCTGCTTCTCCAGCCGTGGAGGGTTTGAGACAGATGCGTTGGCTTTCTCCCTTTCTGTTCTTTCCTTTTCTTCCTCCTTTTTCAGCTGCTCCTCCATGTGACTGAGGCGCTCCTCCAGAGAGAGGTTCTGCTCTCCCCCTCCCTCTCCTTGCTCCCGTTTCATTTTCAGCAAAGCTGTTTTTCCCAGCCTTTGTCGGTGCTTGGCGAAGATGGCCTCAATTCGTCTCTTTTGGGCTTCGATGCTTTTGCGTTTTTCCTCCAGACGAGCTCCCAGCTCCCAGGCCTCCGAACCCGGCTCGGGACCTTTGAGGCCCGGGCTGTCCTTCTGACTCGGAGTCCCTGCCGGTGTGCTGGGAGTGTGCGGCGTTCCCGGGGTGGTTGGTGTCGGGGTAGTAGCGAAGTCTTCCCCAGAAGCTACAGGATGTCGTCTTCTGTTGTCCCGTCGCTCTGCAAAGCTTGTCATGCGTGGGCTGTTGTTGGCACTGTAGTGTTCCTGATGGCTTTTACTGGGTCGCATGTTACCAGGGGCGTTTCTGGGGGTGTCGTCAGACGCTTCCGATGAGTCAACGCTGCCGTCTCGTAAAACAGAGTCATCGTCACGTGACATATCAGTTGCCCGCGATTGCCTCTCCTTCCTCTCACCTCTACTGCCGTTATTACTTGCCTCTCCACCTACCGGACGATAAATGATTCCCGAGCGGCAGGGGGCGGAGCTACTGAGCTGAGGATTGTCCTCCAATGGGGAGTGCAGGAAGAAACCAGCAGGGGCGCCCTCGGGACATAACCTCGGTTCTGGTCTTGCTGTCAAAATCCCCTTCACATTTTTTTCTGCAGTCCTTCCCTTATTTCGATCCTTACCGCCAGGATCCACATGTACTGCCTCCTCAACAGTGGGAAGTTCTCCCAGAGGCGCCGGGTGCACATAAGGCCCCCAAGAAGACCGCTGAGACGGTGCCGAAGCGCTGACCAGGTGGCTGAGGTCCTCCGGGGGGCTGTACGGTACGCGAGTCATCCCCGCCAGCGAGGTCGTTGCGGGGATGCCGGTGCCCAGGCTGTCCGTGCTGACAGAGCGAAAGACAGAATCTATTGGATTGCCCATGACAATATCAACATCACTGTCCAGCCCAAATGGGATGCTGAAAGTCACCGCGGACATAGGACGACTGCAGGAGGGCGGATGGTGGTGGTGGTGGTGGTGGGGTGGTGGTGGTGGGGGAGTGAAGATGTGAGTGCAGTGAGACGACAGAAGCCAAACGGTTTAGAAAATTAAGGCAAAATATGAACACAAGAGCACATTGACTACAGGAAAACACATCCAGCAAGTGTTATACCTGATTTGTTTCTTTGTCCAGCTTTTGTTTTCTAGAAGGACATATAATCATAAGTTAGCATACAAGCAAATATGTAGTTTAAAAGTCTTCACTATTGGGAAGACATTACCCAAGAACCCATGCAAGCATGCCTTTGATGGACCTTGTTTGTGGACTGGGAACAGGAAAGGCAAACCAAAATTTTGGAATTGTCCAACGTATCTGAGTAAGATCAAATCCAAAGTATACCGATTTTGAGTTTTGCCCCAGTAGTTTTGTGTGTCTTACCCGGTGATGCTGGTGAAGGGACGGTCACAAATGGTTGTTTGAAGACGAACAAAGGAGACCCGCTGAAACGGAGGTAGTTAAAAGGTTTTTGTGAGATCATAGTTGATGGTATTCCGGACTGAAACTATATTGTTTACTACCTGTTGCTGTTGCCACTGACAGGACTCGTGCAGAATACTAAACCCGAGACGTCTGAAAAACATGAAAGTAATACAAACAGTATAATTTGGTACGGTGCGGTTACTGCTCTTTTTAGGCTGTACTAATGCCACAAACTCCAGATAATCATATTGAGAAGGGTCTATCATAGTGGCGCTATTCAAGCCACTTGACTAGATACTGTAGCCCAAACTCACCTGTGAGGTCAACGGCTTGTATCGGTTTCACAAAATCAGGCTTCTTGATCTCAAACCACTCCAGCAGCTCAGCTACGAAACTCATGATGTTCAGCTAAGGACAAAGAAACCCTCCAATTGAATTAGAAATCTGCCATCGTGTTAAAAAAAATAATATGTAAGTAGTAATCATATGTTGAAATCTTGATTTAACATGGGCTGGTTATTAGGAGATTAGCATCTTTCTCACTGTCACGCCTTCCTGAAAACCTACCTTAAATCCTCATACATAGTGGCCTATACTGAGACTAGATTACAGACAGCTGAGCTCTATTTATCATCATCAGTCATTTAAGTCAACACCAGATCATTCAGATGTCATCAGGGAACTTATGAATGATGAATGATGTGGAGTATGTTTAAAAGTGGGTGGAGCTTACATGCAGAAGAGGTGGAGCATAGAGAAGATCTTCCAGGGGAAGAAGGCAGCAGCTCTGCAAACTGCTGTCACAGAACTCTTTAATTAGCTGCAGGTTGTAAAGACTGTCGGCTACTGACATGGTGTCCTTCAGACATACATCTGGCAGAAAAAATATATACAGTAATGGTTGATTAATGATGTGCCAGGAGGTAAATATCAATATTTGATGACGCATATGTGTGTGCGTACCCTCTAGAGGCAGCACGCCGGGGCAGTAGAAGTGCAGCACAGCAGCTATAGCGCAGCCATTAGACAGATCTTTGACGGCGGTCACCAGAGGGAAAGTGGGAGTCAGCTTGGACTGCACTTTGTCCTTCCTGTAGCGGATCTAATGGAGGAGCAGAGAGTAGAGTATACTGAAGATAGGCCATCCTCTTTAGGACGTTAGGACTTTGAAAAGGTGTGGGTCCTCCTCACGTGTATAACAAAAAAGAAATATAAGTCAAGCTGTGAAGCCATGGCAAGAAAAATAAAGACAGTCTCTATGCGAACTGCCACGTCATTAGATACACCTGCACAATGTCAGGACAACCGATATAAGAGCTGTATCAAAATTTGTGGAGGGGGGGTGGAGGGTGGGGGAATCACTTTTGATGAACATACACATGGTACTCAGATCCAGAGCGGTCAAATGTCATTTTTCATGTGTTTTGTCATTTAAGTTAAAATGTCAACAATCAAATCCAAACACTTGTAATTGAAATGCCTTATACTTCAAATAAAATATGTAATGAATGTTATTGGTAATTATAAAATATATATTGTATTTGGACAACTGATATTTAATCATTTTTAAATACACATTTAAATATTAACCTTGTAATTATCATTAATAATAATAATAATAATAATAGTAATAAATCTATCCTTCCATTTTCTTCATTTCTTATCCTCACTCGTAAAAATAAATAAACACATTAAATAATAATAATAATAAATCTACCTTCCATTTTCTGCATTTCTTATCCTCACTAGTAAACATAAATAAATACATTTAATAATAATAATAATAATAATAATAATAATAAATCTATCCTTCCATTTTCTGCATTTCTTATCCTCACTAGTAAAAATAAATAAATACATATAATAATAATAATAATAATAATAATAATAATAATAATCAAAGATGTAAGGCAGGGGTCGTCAATATGGACTTTCCTTCAATTTTGCAGGTGTGCCTAATGTTGTGACCAGATAACATGTGTCACTTCATCCAAAATAAGCACACACCAAAAACAGGGTGCGGTCTCACCCCGGGTTTTCACTGGATGCGGTTGCGGTGCGGTTGCGGTGCGGTGCGTCTTGACTGCGTGCTCCGGACGGGTCAATTTTTTTGTCAATCCACACCGGCTCCGCACAGCTGCGGTCCGGCAGCTCCGTCGCCGCCCACTTCCCAACGTGTCTCGCGGGACCGCGCGCGCGCGATCATGTGGCATTTCACAACGAGAGGTGGACTTCTTTTTATTTAACATTTTCTTCTTCTTCTGCTATGAGATTCCATGCAGCATCCTTTTTTTTGTTGTCCTTGTAAAGTATATTAATAACGAGAGTCGGGTCAGTGCGGGTCCACTCTTTATTTCTGTCTTCCGCGTCCGGCTGCCGCTCAGTACGGCAAGCGAGACGGGCACAACAAGCAATCGCGAACATCAAACTCACAATACATTACAGTCCTTATAAAAAGGATGTGCCGTGTCATATATTATTTTGTGGTTTTCCACCTCCAATATAAACCTCTCCTCGTCCATGTTCGCTGGTGTCTAAACCGTGAATGAGCACATGGCCCGGCGACGCCCACGTCACGTTTTGCTGAAAGCTTGCAAAATAGGAGCTGGCGAGTGTTTTATTCTGAAAGGTAACCGGAAATTTATTTTGAAACTGCCTCGGTCTTCCTGTCCCGCTCGATGTGTTTTGTGCTAGCTTGCCATTTGCCGCAGGCCTACCGCTGCGGCGTCCGGCAAAAATAGAAAATAGGTCTATCCTTGCGGAAGGCTTGCGGCACGCCGCAGGCCTTCCGCAGTCGACACGCAACGGACCCGCAAGCGGTGTAAACTGCACCATTCGAATGAATGGAATCTAATTGCTTGCGTCGCCGGACCGCACCGCAACCGCACCGCAACCGCATCCAGTGAAAACCCGGGGTCAAGCTGTCCAAAACAACAACAACAACAACAACAACAACAACAACAACAATAACAACAGGCATCACTAAACATGAAGAAGCTGAAAAAAATGTAGCTTTAGGTGAGGGTTTGTGTCCCGCATGCAGCAGAAAGCGCACACACTGACTGATTGACTGACATCGATCGGATTCATTCCAGCAGCATTGTTGCAGGAGCTCAAAGTTACAGTAGGTGGAGGTTAACTTTTAGAGTGGTGGAAGGGGCTAGAAGCGGTGGGATGGCTGACGTGGATGACGACAAGAGCGAGCTGATATACGTTACCACTGGAGGTTTGTTCCCCGACTCCTTCAAACAAAAAGCGATTGCATGCTGGACGGGGGCGTGGCAGAGAGAGGGACACAAGCGTAAACATGACAAAGGGGCCCCCCTGAAAAAAAAAAATCATCACTCTGCGACACACAGGGGACTGGGGAGGGTGGGGGGTTAATGGGGAGGCGAGGCGGGGGGACAAATAAGATGGATGTGACTTGACCTCCCTCCTCTCCAACATCATCAAACTGATGAGCGAGAGTCTTGTCACAAGCATGCACTTCATATTTAATGCACAGTAGTCCAATTGTAGAATTAACCTGCCTAATCATTAAAGTGCTGCTTTCGGCTCAATGGCTCATTTTGCAGTTTGCAAGTTAGTTATTTGGTCGCTCAGTTAGTGACAGTGGATACAAAAAAGACAAGTCTCCAGTTTTCTTCTGCTGGAACTGGGGAACTGGAGGGAATTATGAACAGTTCCAAATAGGACTCGGCGAGAAAGCAAATGAAAAGTCTTTGCCATCAGAAAAAATAGTGTACTGAAAGATTTTAATTAGGGGTAATCAGAGGTACTGTAAACTCCCAATTCTCATGAGTTTGAAAGTGATTTGTCAATTCTGAACACAGCCACAAGCCCAATTATAACAGGGTGTGCACACTTTTGCAATGACATTATTTCAGTAGTTTGGCTTTTACAACCCCATGTTGAAAATTGAATCGTCAATTAGTGATTTGAAATTATCTTGGTTTCATTTTATTATTTGAACAGGGGTGTGACATCCATTTTGAAAAGCGGGTGGGGGGGGGGGGGGGGGGGGATTTCCTACTTTAGGTACTGTTGTAAGTTAGTTAGTGAATGAGTTAAATTTGTAGCTAACTTTTGACTTTTATTAGTTAAAATTTGTGATTAACTTTTGTTAGTCAGTTAGTTTTGCAGGTATATTTCATGAGTTAAATTATCCAGTCATGTTAGTTAGTTAGTCAGTCAGTTAGTTAGTTAGTCAGTTAGTTAGTTTTGCAGGTATATTTCATTAGTTAAATTATATAGTCATGTTGGTTAGTTAGTCAGTCAGTTAGTTAGTTAGTTAGTTAGTTAGTTAGTTAGAATTACCAAGACCAATAAGTTTCTGGAACTCAACATGCACTCAACAAGGGACAAATGAACACACTCTCGTTGGTCAACTGACATGAATGGCAGCTAATAGAAGGAAGGACACACACACACACGCACGCACGCACGCACGCACCCCCACTGCATACACACGCCCACACACATATAAATATCATAATGTGGCATTTCCAGCAGGCACAGCGGCATCAGCCTCGGCGAGTGCACGCACACACACACACGTGGAGAGGAGATGAGCAAGAGAACGCACACTTACGGGGACGAGCTTCCAGTACCAACGGGTGGGCGGGCCCTGCTGGAAAGCAAGGTGCCACAACAAAGATGAGCCCGAGGAGGGGGGATGGGAGACCGAGAGGCACGGTGAGGATGATGATGATGTTAGAAGCTGCACTGACACACCTCCATGAGAGCAGTCGCGCATTGTGTGCTGGCGTGCGCGCGCATGTGTGTGCGTGTAATGTACCGTTTCCTGGGCAGGCCGAGGGCCGGCGGTCTGCTGCGACTGCTTGGGCGTCTCTTCTTCCTCGGTGCTTTCTCTCAGCTTCTGGTTCAACTGTAAAGACAATGTCGTGGCGTCTTTCTATTGCAAATATGATCGATAATTCTTCTTTTTTGTTGCTATGTCAGCACTTCCAAATATGGACAAACCGGCCACTGGAGTGCCTTCGTCGTTCCGTGCTGCCATGTGAAACTTCCGCTTTCACTCTGAGTGCAGTGTGAAAAGTGCTTTTATAGTTCACATTTGTGACGAAGAACCATTGCCCACTCACTGAGTTGACCCAGAAGAGCAGCGCGTTCTCCCAGGGCGCCCCGACGCCCATGTGGGCTGCCTCGGCCGCCATTTTGACTTTGTCCACGATCTCCCTGGCGGCCAGTGACATCAGCGAGTCTATCAGGGCCAGGTGGGCTTTCTGCAGTCATCATGGGCCAAAACGCAAGAAAATATGACATTGACAAGTAGTTCGTACACGATGAGCCACAACTTTAAGTTATTAAATCGACCAAATAAACTTGAGAGGACAAGCTTTTAAAAATTGATATAATTTAAAAAAAAAAGGCTGTGCTGGTAAATTGACCACAAGTCCTACCATCTTGATGGGGGTGAAGGTGAGGTCGTCCTCGGTGACGTCCACATCCTGGACCTGCGGGGCCACGCCTTTTTTGGTGAGGAAGTGCAGCAGGGCGCAGTTGTCAGAGGGTGAGGCCGAGGTGGGGGTCCCGTGGGCCTGGAGAAGCAAGGCCTGAGCTCGGCAGTAGATCTCCGGGGAGAGGAGCAGCTTGCAGACGGCCGGCTTGAGGTGCTCTTGGTCATACTGGTCCTTGTAGAGAGGCTCGCGCAACTCCACTGGAACATTGTCTGCGGACACGTAATATGTCGTTACGTTTTGGGGATTTTTGAACTTTACGAACCAATAGCACGGACACTTTGTTCACTTTTGTTCATCTGTTAACGTTAGGGGGGAAAAAAACGTCCATTTTTGTTCTTCAGTGACAAGGTACACATTTCGCACCTTTATTTCTGACAGTGTATGTAAGACACAAAAGAGATAAACCTGAAGACAGTATGAAAAATGAGCTAAAAGAACAAACCCACCCAAAAGAACTGGTGCTGGTTCTGTTGAATGACAGATAGGTCATCCAATGACTGCATGTACTGCAACTGCTATAATAACGACAAGAAAGAAAGTTTCATAATAACCTGCGAGACGATAATGTCGTCTTCTGCATGAGCAGCTGAGCTGATTTGGTGGAACCAAAGTGAGAGTCGGGTCACGCAATTCGAAGACGACGACAAAGACGAGGCGAGAGGGACGCCACCGAAATACTGACCCACATTCTGCCGTCGCAGTCTCAGAAGGATGCTGGAGCTGTCGGGATGACTGGAGGGGGGTCTATAAACATTCACGACTCTGTAGATGCTCTACTTCCCTCCTTATACAAGTCCTACTCCTCATCAGTCATCAGAAACGAGCGCAATCACTACAGCGGGTTTGGGGTTAAATCTCCTTTACAGGAAACGGGAACGTCGTCAGCCGTCACCACGGAAACGACGGAGAAGGCAAGCAGTCATTTGTGTCCCTGCGGTGTGGACAGAGGCAAAGAGATTGCGGAGTAGCAGAGCGAGCGCCCGCTAACCCGGTTAGCATAATGCCGAGCTCATCTTGTTGAGGCACAATCAGGCCAAAGCTTGTAAACATCCGTCTCTGGACCACGTTAGCTTTGGCTGTTTCTCTTGTGGATTATGGAGGAAATAGTACAAACATTGAAGGATTAATTAAACTCTTATTAACACACTACCTAAAAAACAAAACAAAAAAAACATACATTTTGCTGTAATTTGGGGTTAGGACAAATTAGTGAGTAGGCCTACTATGCTTACTCACAAGCAGCACGTTTTTTTTTTTGCTCTCGAGGACTCGCACAGATTCATGACGACTGTGTCACTTTATTGGCCAGATATTTCTCTGCTCCACAAAGATAGTCCAGATGAGCAAATTATCTTTTGGCAGCAATGAGAGCAGACCTCCAAAAATATACGATTAGCAGTAGGGTTGTTGTGTAGTAAAGTCGACTCAATTGAGAAGATGACTAGTTCGGTTGTCTTAGTGTGGTAAATAGTGAGTGGGAAATTGGATATTAACTGCTCGTTTCACAATAAACCTCAATAATTACACCCAAAGATGTCCATTATAAAGTGAACTTGCCCTTGGCATCTTTCTGTAGGTGTAAAAAGCAGGATTACAGTGAATGACATGGCTGTGTTGAAATACATCCGGTTTTGTTTTTCTTTCAAATTTACACGTACCTAACTAAATAAGGGTGCTGCCATGTTGTGGACAATAATGGAATTACAAGGTTTTTTGTTTGTTTGTTTTTTTAACTGTAATCAACAACAACAACAAAACGAAAATCTGGAATGCATAATGGCAGGAGGGTTACTGTATTGTCTCTATGAGAATTTAAGATGATATAAATATTCATTTTTTTGTGTACTTCAACACAAATAATGTCATGAGGAACGAGAGCTTGGATGCCTGCTTGTAAAAAGAAGAAAGTGATTGTCTTCATCAAGACACTTTTTGGAGTCATTCTTTGGCCACGTCTGCTTGAATAAGCCTCAGGTCAGTGTGCGTGTGCGTGCGTGTGTATGCGTGTGCGGCATCCCATGTGTACTCTCTTTGAGCTTCTTTTCCTTATAGCGTCTATTAAAATTCAGCCAGGCGCCCAGTAGGCAATTTCCACATGAAGCCTCCCACTCGCTTGTCGCACAAACATGGCAAAGTCACATTAACAACATGGCTGCCATTGACTGCATGATTCACATTCGTTTACATGCAACAACACATTTGCATTTCAATGTCTAACAACATACTAGGTCACTGTTAAGCGGATTTATATGTTCAGTATACCGTATATAGGCCACAACTATTGAAATTTTTCAGGAGTTAGTCAGCAATATCGATTGCGATCTTTCTCAATGAGAGCATATCACGAGTGGGCTCCCTCTAGTGGTATATGAAGGAATCACGGAATTAAATGTTCAAACTGATCATGTTTGTACTTTTTTTTTAACAGTATAGAGATAGACATGATATGTTTTTACAAGGCCGATACGATGCCGATTATTAGTAGAGAATGAGGCCGATAACCGATATTTAGAGATATTCATTTTTAGTAAAAGGGAAACCAATATTGGCTTGAAAATTCTTAAAAATGCAAATTCCAGTTCTTAAATTGAATTTATCAAACCACTTTTCAGATTTGAAAAATTTTATTTTTTTGTTTAATTATTCTTTAAATAGAAAATACACATTTGTTGAAAAATTCAAACAAAATGTTCAGGGGGTTCCCAGGGTCATCAGCACCTCTTTAAAAATTTTAATGAAAACTTGAGTCAAGAGCGCCGTATTAATTTCTCCAGTAAATAAAGTTTTCCCAAATTTTGAAATATCGAAAATTTAAAATTTGTACTTAATTTCAAACGATCACAAACTGTCATGACTGGGTCATGCTAGACTTAAGTTTGGGTCATACAAGGGTTATGTTTGGGTCATGACCGTGAGGTCAAGTGTCTGTTTTGAACTGATGTAACCAGCATCTAGTTTCAACTGGTCTTAAGCTATGTGATGTCAGAAGCTATGTGATGTCAAAAATCTTTAATCTCTTTATCTGGCCAACAGCCAATCAGATAATTCCATGTCAATCCTGTTACCCACGTGTCCAGCCACAGCCAATCTGATCGATTCACTGTCTATATAAGCCGAACTGTGTTTTGTCGGATTATTCCTCTGTCCAGCTGGCCACCTGCTCCTCTTTTCCTCGATGCCTTCTTGTTGTTTCTGGTCAAGTCAGGTTAGTTCCACGCCTCTTGATGTTATGCGAATAAAGTGTTCTACTCTTATTTGTGCTTGCGCTTTCCAGAACATAACACAAACGGTGCAAAGCATTTCCATGGGTTAGCAGCATCACTAATAAAGATAACTGAAAATTTAGCTCCCTGAGGTTAACACAGTTTTATAGGGCTCTTTTATTGGCCGTCATTTTTTATTTTTAAAGGCCACTGACGAATATTGGCACCAATAATCGGTCTATAGTGTGGACAGCATATAGGATGAGTTCAATTTGATCTGACTTTAAGGTGCAGTACATTTTTATTTAATTTCATAAAAACAGTAGCAGTGAAATTTATGTGGCGCCATTAGAAGTTTAGTGTGGTAGGATTCTTCACTGTGTTGTAATTGTAAACTGGCTACATATATAAAGAATATAATAAAAACAGTATAATTATTGTCCTCAAGTCAAGTCTCTGCAGCAATTCAATTGATTAGTCAGGGACACGGTGACCGTGGAATGACGTCACCCACCCTAGCACCGCAAAAGACCAATAAAGTGAGGCATCAAGTCTGCAACGTTGCACTTTTTTTTCCCAATGGGGGGGGGGGGGGGATTCTTTTGTCCCCCCACAACAATATGGGAACAGCTAACGAGTCACACTGACACCAATATTCTGCAGCGTGCTGACCCACTTCCGCGCCGCACATCATTTTGCAGGTCTGCTGCAGCTCTCGAGTCTTTTGTTGCACTGAAATGCTGCATCCACGCAACCCACGCGTAACGACCACCACCACCACTGATGATGATAAACATTAAGCGATCATTTCATCGCGTGAACGGCGAAGAGCTGCCGCACCAATCGATGATGGAAAGGGAGAGCACACATGCACGCACAGCCGCAAAAAGGCCTCCCGAAGCCGGTCGGGTTATCCTCGGAACGCCCCACCCAAGCACACGCATGTAGTGATGGAGCTTACCTGCACAGCCGTAAGACTTGCACAGCAGCCAACGCACGCTGGCGCGGATCTTGGCGCGGCCGAAGTCGCACCGGTCCAGAGGGGGGATCTCCGGTACCGAGAAGGGCTTCCTCGTCGACGTCGTCGTGGCCTCGCCGCCGGCTCCGGAGTCCACCATGGCCGCGCTGAGGCGCACGGAGCACCGGCAGGAGGAAGAAGAAGAAGAGGAGGAGGAGGAGGAAGATGGAGGGAGGAGGAGGGATGGATGATGGAGGAGGGAGAGAGGGAGGAGGAGGAGGAAGATGGAGGATCTCGTGATGTAAACAGGCAGAAGAGTGAATCATCACGGCCAATCAATTTTTCTCATGACGCCTCCCTGCATCACCATATTATCCCAATGTGATTTCACAAAAAAAGAAGAAAATAATAAAGGCGTAAAGAAAAAGAACAAAAAAAACTTCTTTTTTTTTTTTATTTAATTGACCTGAAAAACAATATAGCCTGTACTGTAATGCGACCCGATATTCGCGGGATATATATAGGACCAGGCCGACCGCGAATAGCAAAAATCCGCATATATGCAAAATCCAACAATGTTTTCACAGAAAGCGTGTTAAAGGAAGAAGAAGAGATAAATAACCTGAGGCGGGGAATTCACGAATAAATGAAACCAGTATGTGGCACTTATTCAATGATGGGGCATTTATCTACTTTTTCCTCTTTGAAGTATTAAAAAAAAATAAGAGAAAAAAAAAAAAAAACAATTGTAAAACAGTTGCTGGTCAACACCATTTAAATCATAAAATAAATAAAATACAGATTCACTACAAAGTAAAGTCTTAAAAATGCAACAAAATACAACTGTTAAAATCTTAAAAAAAAAAAAACTAATAATTGAATATATATTAAAATAATATTACATTTGACCAAATTCACATAAATAAAACCATTTAATGGTCAATATTTTTCAGGTGTGTACATTTAAAAATAAAGTTCATTGATTAAAAAAACAAACCAACAAAAAAACAGTGAATAAGATGTAAGAACCAGAAAACAAGATATGTAAACTTGAAATGCATATAAAATAAAAGTCAAATGTATCAGTAATTTGGTAGCCACATTACAACATTCCATCAGGATATAAAACATGACGAAAATGTTTATGGTTGCATGTGTTCAGGTTGTCATTCCTATTCAGCAGTTCCCTTTGCTGCCACACGAGGGCGCACTTGAGCAAAACATGACCCTTGCGGCAACAACGCCAGTCAATAAAATGCCATTTACAGGTGACCACAGAATAATTTATACCATCATATAATGAATGGTGCATACAAGCTTAACAAGGGGGAGTTGTCAGCCAATAAGAATGTAACACAACCTGTTTAGCTTATTTCACTTTTTTTGGTAGCTCCTTGACAAAAGGAAGAATTAAACGCGTCTCACATAACAAACATGTTCAAAGTCAGACTGGATTTAACTCACTAAACATTAGACGTCTTATGGACGTGCAGATCACGTCTTGAACGTGGAAGAGGACATCGCATACTTCGACCATGCTCAAGGTAAAACGACGACGAACAAAAACAAAACAAAAAAACATTTGTGACAGCTGTATCGGCTTGTGTCGACGAAACATTTATATATATTTTTTTAACGTACTTTTGGAAGATATTTAAAATCTTCTAGGTATGCATAATGACAAAATATAAGCGGTGCATCCAGAATGACTCAAAATGTTCATTTTTTTGTTAGGGAAGTGTCAATTAAACCTGGTGTTATCGTATAGTTTGCAGTTGTTTCTCAACACTGGATGGACATAAATCTTCGGTCAGGTTTTTGACATATTTTCAGTTTATTTATTTATGTTTTTTTTTAAAGTTTGACCAATGAAGGCTTGTAATATAGATTACAAAGCATTGTCATTTTGATAAAGTTTGCCCTATGGTGATTTTTTTTTTTTTTTTTTTTTTTTTTATCGGGGGGCAATCCCACCTGTTGCTCACCCTTCATAAATCGTCGCTGCTATGTGGAAAAACACATCAATTTCTTTTCCATTTTTGAAATGTTTTTGGGATATCTGCATTCAGTTTCATCCCAAAAAGATCAAAATGGGAAAATAATGGACATGTGTTTGTGAAAAATACTTAAGTCCATTTTTTTTTTTTTTTTTTTTTTTTTTTTTTTTTTAGGTTTTTGGGATGTCTGCATTCAGTTTCATCCCAAAAACATATTTAAAAAAAATTGGGAAAAAATGGACACCAGAGTTTGTGAAAAATACTGACGTCCATTTTTCTTTCTTTATTTTTATTTTTTTTGTTAGGTTTTTGGGGATGTCTGCATTCAGTTTCATCCTAAATAAATATATGGGAAAAAAATGGACACAAGTGTTTTTTAAATGTGAAAAATACTTATGTCCATTTTATTATTATTATTATTATTATTATTTTAGGTTTTTGGGATGTCTGCATTCAGTTTCATCTCAAAAACATATTAAGAAATGGGGAAAAAATGGACACAAGTGTATTTCAAATGTGAAAAATATTTATGTCTGCATTCATTTTCATCACAAAAACAAAAACAAACAAAAAATGGGGGGAAAAATGTACAGAACTGTTTTTCAAAGAGCCGCAAGGATATATTATTACAATTAAGAAAACCTGATGCACTCGGGAAAAAAAAAAAAGAAAAACAAAAGAGGGCAGATCAGTGCATTAAAATTAATCTAGAAAAATTTACTTGTATTTCTGATTAAATAATTTAGTTAAAAAAAAAGTTGACCACTGTTATCCACAATATAGAATCCTGATGATCAAAATCTTCCACCACATACTGAGGAGTTAATTTAACATTAGTCAACACTACCTAGTGTTGATTTTACACTACGCTAGTGTGTAAGTGTTAAAAATATTTTGCCTCCGTGCAGTTATCCAATCAACTCCCAAAAATGTAACCATGAAAACTTAACACTAATTTTTGCTGTGTAGCTCCGCCCTTGCATGAATCCCTCTTAGAAACTGTCGAGCAAACGATGAATTTTTCAGTACTTGCCATGTTTCCAACAGGTCACGCGGTGATGGGCGGCTCCTCCTCCAAAGGCGTCTTGTCCCGGAAGAGGAGGTCACCCATGAGGCGAGCGCTGGCTCCCTTCAGGTCAGCCATGCGCAAGAGGAGGCGCAAGAAGATGATGGAGCCGCTGTACCAGCTGAAACCGCGGAGGGTCACGTCGGACCGCGACAGATTCACCATGCCGGTATGGCTGAGAAGACTGTCCGGAGGCCGCGCGGGCAGGGAGTCCGTGGACGATCGACGGAAGGAAGCGGGAAGGATGCGGGACAGGAGCAAGTATTAAGACTTCCTCATGTGGACCCAAACAAAAGGATGTGACATCATTCCAAGCAAGGGAGAAATATTTAATGACATCACAGTCATAAAAAAAAAAAAAAAAAAAAAAAAATGAACAGAAAATGCCCTTAAATGCTATGCTTGTACACACTGCATTTACTTCCTCAATGGCGTCGTAATTACTTTGAAATATGCCAGCGTGACGTAATGTTTCACTCTTGTGTACTGGCACAACAACAACAACAAAGTCAGTCTAATAAATGCACATCTGCAAACTGCAGATCATGAACTCAAGTTTTGGCAGTGACTCCAATTGTTTTTTGTAACCTTTTCCTCATTCACTTCACGTTTGTAGTCTCTTATTACAATTGAATAATATAATATATACAGTAGAGTAGCGCCCAACTGATTAATCAGCTGCTAATCTTATTTTTTTTCCCCACATTAATTGGCAGATTCAACGTTATTCTGTCAAATATTGGGGAGGGGACTCCATACTTGTTACATAAAAATAGCTGCCTCTGAGAAAATTGCTGAAATGTCAACATTTTACCAATTAGATTTGTTTTGCACATTTCTGGATGAATTCCATACTTTCCTGACTTTTTAAAAATGATTATTTTAGCATATAATTTACATATGAATGGTTTAATTTTCACAAACTATTCAGAATTTTGGCATCTTCCACTAAAGGCAATTTTACTTTGCATGTAATAATAATAATAATAATAAATTAGTTTTACATTTTCAGACAAAAAAAAATTCTTCCAAATATTTTATTCCCCGAACTTTTTGCATGTCATATTTCTCTATATAACATTCATATTTATCCGAATGCATTTTCAAACTTGTTGCGCATATTCAATTAATTTTCCAATTTTTTAACAATTTTTTTTTTTAATTTAACCCCCCTCTAATATTTGACATATTTTCCCAGTTTGATATAATTTACCACTTTATTTTATGTACTTTTAAAATTGTTTAATTAAAGCAGAAGTCCAAAATCGTCTTAACAATACGTTGGCTCTGCCCCTATTTGTGTAAACAGCATTTTATTTCATACTACATTTGTGGAATATGAATTAAGCAGCAAAATCCACCCATTTTTATCCATCTCAGGGGGCGGCCATTTTGTCTTTACTGCCACTTACCCAAGGGTTCAGCTTGTGAATACTACATGACTGAACCTGGAAAACGAGCGGCGAGCCGTGATTGGTCGCTGAGCCCTTAGGCACTACATGCGATTTCATTTTCAGTACACCAAATTTTGAATCACTTCCTCAAACTTTTGGCCACTTTAATCTTAAAAGTAAAATCAGTCTACTTCCTCGTAACTTGTTTATCTACTGAACCACAGTGTCAAACGTGTCCTTGAATTTAGAGGTAACACTTCCTGGCTACAAACAAAAGCATATAACTTTCAATTTTGAGATGGTGGACTGCTTAAAAAAGTTGAATAAATGTAGTTCTTTGCTCATATTGCTGGTTTTATTACTTTTGTGTCCTCCTCTCAGAAAGCTGGCAAAAGCTTGCTGAGGAGCTCAAACATGACAAAAAAAACAAAAAAAGAAGAAAAAGAAAAAACTTGTACGCACTCTGCATCCATCATGCAGGCAGTGCTGCAGTATGTCCAAATGTTTGGTCGTAAAAACAGGAAACGAGGTCCAGACCAGGCCAACTGTCACCTCCAAGTAAGAAACGTCAACACGTGCACGTCTTCATTCTTGAGGCACGAACGAGCGCGCGCGCGCGTTTTATGTTTTAATTCCACCCTCCGACGATGACGTCATGTCCGAGTGTTTGCTGATGAGCGGCTCCCCGTTGCTCTTCTCCGTCAGCTCCACGTCGCGAAACTTGGAGTTCTACAGGAAGAGGTAATGGAAAGGAGGAGGAGGGGTGGGGGGTGATAGCATGGAGGAGGAAGTGGGGGGGGGCACACCAGGTCAGGAAAAAGAAAAGAAAAGCAGAGGAAAACAAGTTAGTTGAAGACCAAGTGGAAAAGGTGAAGACAGACGCGACATGTTTCCCATCTTGCTGTTCTGTATAAACAGCAAACCAAACAGGAAGGGGGTATAAAGTTGCCCAGGAATGTTCCAAATTAAGATGTTTTCTGATACGGTTGAAATTGCTGGATTGATTTCATACCCCGCCTTTTAAGGTGGAAAGATGCTAGCTTATAAGGGCATAAAATTGCAGGTTGAACTTCCTACTCTATGTGAGTTAGTGAGTTGCAGATATTGTTTTTGTCCACTGGGAGTCACTATCCTCACGTTCAACTGTAGTATCTGTGACTTTGAGAGTGTATGGCTTTAAAAGGGCGGGATCAGGCCTGGTGAGTGACATGGGGGTCAGCGAATGAGAGTTGGCGAGCATGTTAGCCAGTTGAACAATTTTTTTTCCAGACCGATACCAGTACTTACTTACTCTTAAAACATTTTATTTTGTTTTGTTTCAATTAAGTTATTGTAAAGCAGTCTTTAGAGCAGAGTTTATTCTTTCAAACGTTAAAATGTCGTTTTTATTAGTTGTACTATTTTTTAATTTTTATATATGGGGCAATTTATTGAGTGCAAGATAAATAAAGGTCAGCAAGATTATTGTCAGTGTAAAAGGGGTTCTTAGTAGGTTCAGAAACCCCTTTTACACAGTCTGTTCAAAATATTTTCCCATTTTTTTTTTCCCCCTTCTGTGGCTGCTCAATATATGGCTTGAACATGAAATAGGGGTACTCGGCATTCTCCTGCCTTTTGAGGTCAGATTCCCCTTTCACACTGCCCATAAAAAACAAAATGAAAATTTTCTGCCTTTATGCCTCATGTCGCTACCGTTTCCACATAATAGTAACGATGGGTGACAAAGTCAGTCCAGCAATGTTTTGGCTTCGTATCAGAAGGCCGTTTCACGCCACTGCGAAAGCCGTTTAGAAGAGAGCGAGAGGGGTGAAGCCGTGAAGGTGACCCGCATTGAGAGGTTAGTATCTCTGGAAGGACCCCGTCTGTGTGAAAAGCTGGGACAGGATTTCGATGGCACAGTCGGTTGAACATCACACGTCTCCAATGTGATGCTGATTTGTGAATTTATTTTTCAAATGGTTTGTAACAAAGTACAACAAATGGAAGTATAAACCAAATTGATGGAAAGTCAAAGATGAAGAACAGACATACCGCTTTCATTCATGCTGCTATTAGTCATAAAAAAAAAAAAAACAGACTATGTGAGTAACTACATCATGTTCAGTCTTTTATATTTTGAGTACAGCGCTACCAAAACATCCAAAGTCCCCAATACTCAAACAATTTGGAATAAAACAAAAATAAGCTTTAAAAAGCACAATAAAAAGTATGAGAGTTGAAACTATTATGTGACTTAAAAATAGTTTTAATGCAATAATAGTACAGCGGTCAACTTCTATCCAACCCTTGAAAAAGACACACTGGCACAAGCAATTTCTATTACGTCTAATGGGAGGGATCGTTATGACAGCGCCTCCACTTTAAAGAGGAAACAGCGCCCTCTCCTGCTTTGTTGTGGGAGTTTCTTTTCAGCAAAATGCGCTCAGAACTATAACTGCATGACACTCCATTTCACATAAGCAGCAATAACACACCAATCAGAGCAGCTGCGCAGCATCTGCACACATCTGGACGTGGGTGCCACACCGACGCTTTTCAACACTAAATACCAGCTAAAGCAAAAACATTCATCCAGGTTACTTTTATTTATATTTATTGTGGGAATGATGAAGCTGAAGCATTACCACATATGTTATTGTGGTTTTTATTCTCCACTCTTTTTGCCGCGTAACAACTCCCACATAATACTTCCAATTTACGCTGTTCGCAAATTTCAACTGGCTTCAAAAGTTGACACCTCCAGGGGTATATATCATCTGATTCCACATTACTTACAATTTGAATTTACATTCAATTTCAATGGAACAGACATTGAACCTTTTCTAAGTATCACTTTCCACGCCCACTTCTATACATATTTTATCATCATTCCCCGATGTCTGATACAGCTCGGTGGATTCACTTTACAGTTGGTAAAGTGCATTGTCCAGTAACCAGGAGGTCATAATTTCACAATATCTCTCTCAATTTACTTCATAAGCATGCAGTCAAATCTCAGTATTCAGCTATTAGCATTCAGCATTCCCACGCAATTTCTCCAGAAATTGCACTAAGTCTAGTTCATTTTAGTGTTGAACCTTTGAGTGTTTCTGCTAAATATAAAAAGACACATTTGAAGGCAACATGTGTTTTGGCTGCATGCAATGCAATAAAAACAACCATTAAGTTGTTGTTGTTCTTGGGCCGTCGAAGCAAGACGCCATCGGCGTAGGTGAGTCACAGATGACCTCTGCATTCCATTAAGCTGCGCTTCCTCACCAAATGGAATTTATCGCTGTTGCATGTGTGGCTCTACAAACGCAACACTTTGTTGCACTTTGAGGTCAAAAGTTTCCAAAGGGGACGTCTGAGGATGGAATTACAACACACAAGCAACACGGTGCTAACTGCTCGCTTGGTTAGCTCCCACGTGGCACACGTTAGTATGTGTGAAGGCTACGAATGGGGATTTTGTCAGTTGCTTCGACAAGTGACAAAGCTGCACACAACTGCTGATTACGCCAATGTCTGCATGAGTCACACAGGTCACAGGTCAAATGTGGTTGAAAATGAATTCAATCAGATTCTTTGCCATTATGTCAATTGATGACATACGGGTACGAGTCAAGTAAAAGTCAATCAAAAAACAACAGATTATTAAAGAATCTTTTGAAGGTTTACACTAGGGCTGGGCAATAAATCAAATTTGATACATTGCCATTTTCAAATCATGAAACCGAGTTTTGTCTTCTGGATTATTAACTCATTCGCTCCCGGCCATTTTCACAGAAGCAGTCCCGTTCGCTCCCGGCGGTTTTACTGGATTTTGACTGATTTTGCAAGGCCCACAGAATATTGTGTTCTATTGCTATAAAAACATGGAACCTATCAAAAGAAAGATTAGAGTCTCTTCTTTCATCAGGAAAAAAAAGTATATTTCTATCTGTTTCCATTTTGCAGCAATTAGCATTAGAAGAGAGCCAAGTTTCATCAGCTTTCACAAATTATTTAAAATTGTGAGTAATTGAGCTTTTTTTCAACATGGCCCTGGTTGAGCTCATATACTCTTGCGGCACTAAAAGAATAAAGTACTGGTACACAAACTAATTAAGATACTTGTTATGTGTGCTAAACTGACAGGGATCAAATGATGTGGACTTAAAAAAAACAAAAATATGTGAGGAATGTGTAGATAAGATGAACATTCCTTCCCCAATTCTGGATTTGTTGATCAAAACGCTTAAAAAAAACATGTGCAAAGCTTTCTTTCTTTGCATTTGTTACTTTTACACGTTTTAAAGAAAATCAAAAAAAATAATCAGAACTGTGGTTCGGCGGTTCCTGAAAGGCCAAACAGTCATCAGGGTCAAGGGGTGGGAGGGGCTAGCGACTGTTTGTTTTGAGAGTGGTGACTTCGGTTGCGTTGCTTTCGGACGGTACCTCGTGGTCCAGGGTGTTGAAGTTAACGCCGGACGCGCTGGACTTGTCGCCGCCGCCGCGCCAGCACAGGCAGCACAGGATCTCGCGGAAGGTCCGCCGCATGTCCTTGTCCCTGAAGGAGTAGATGATGGGGTTGACCAGGGAGTTGCACTCGGCTAGCACCAGGCAGTACTTCTCGTAGCGCAGCACGTTGCACTCTTCACAGCCCAGGCCGTCCAGCAGCAGCAGCACCAGGCCGGGAGTCCAGCAGATCACAAACCAGCCTGTAGAGGGAGCCAGAGGGATGCCGCGTCACTTCACTGATTTGTATGCTGTGCATATCTGATATAAGACTTAACAAATAACAATAATGGCACAGTCACAATTTGGTAAATTGAATCTTTTTTCAAAAATTTACACGTTTGGTCAGTCCACACGTGTGGGTGCCGTGCCATTAATACAAATTATTTAAAGCATTAAAAAATGGCTTGCATTCTTTGATTGTATTTATTTAAACATATTTGCAAATACATTCAAATGTACTTGCAGGCTAAACGCTAAAAACTTTTTTTCATATAATGCCACAAGGTAATTTGAGCACGCACAAGGGGAAAAAAAAAGAAGTTTTTTTTTCTTTAGTATTTGGCCTACATCATACCACTACGCTAGAAAATTAAGGATGTAAACATTGTTTATTCGTAATTTTCATGATTTATTATATAGGCATTGCATGATTTCCATTTGGCATTTTTTCCCCCATAATGCTACAAATTTTTAGCATTTAGCCTAAAAGCACATTCAAAAGTAAAAGTGATCATTCATCCATTTCAATTAAATTCATAATTTATATTTCTTGTAGGGATGGGCGAGCCGAGTACTGATACCAGGTATCGGTATGGGTGCTAAAGTATCGGTACTCGTGATCGTGGTCGATACCAGTAATGGCTGCCCTCTTGATCTTTATGACCATGAACTAGAAATTAAAAAATACAGGAACTGAAAATTGCAATTAATTTCTTTAATTTAATATTTTTAAGGAAAAATACTATATTGGAATATATGGATCTTTGTTTAAAATAATCTGTCATTTTTGGGAAGAATTTTATGTCGTAGCGGTATCAGTATTTGGTATGTGTATCGGTGAGTACTGGGTATCAGTATCGGTCTGAAAAAAAAAGTGGTATCGAACATCGCTAATTTCTTGCATACCGTCTTTGTATTTAAAGCTATTTGTTCTCTAAAAAAAAAAAATGTATATTTTGTCAACATTTATGGGTGTCTGGAATAGATAAATAGGATTTAAATATTGCCTAGGTTTTAGTCCGATTACCAGGAACGGATTAATCACGCAAATCGTGGCCCCATCAGAACCTGCACAGGCCCTGTATTTTCATGATATGATACAATAAGTGTCAATGATTATTTCATATTACGTTTTTTCCTTGTTAGATTTTATAATGCAGAAGAAAACTGACATATGACGATATTTTAACAGGCTATGATGTATATCCTGTTGAAGTTATTCCTTATTGAATAATTGAACCTGACGCACACAAATAAAATAATAATAATGATCAATGATCAATTGATCATTGATCAATGTAAGTCCGTAAACTTAAATTGAATATATAATAAATGTATGTACTATTGAATATTAAATATTTAAAAAGCAGGAACCTGTTGATTTCACTGTATTTATTTTTGAAATTTATACTGGCCCAGGCAGCCCAGCGTCCTTGAACTTGGGGTCGACAAAGCAGATAACGGAAAAGAACAAATAGAGTGTGCCGGTAAACGAGAAAAAGACAACAGATGGATGTGCCGAAGAATGTCCGAAGCAGGAGGTCCTAAAGGGAGAACGGGAATGTACTGTAAAATTCCTCTCACACATGCACGCACGCACACACGCAGTTTAGTCTGCATGCTCACATTTCATTATCATAACACTTGATTGGGCAGCTCAGGAATCCTTTCAGCGAATTGATAACAACGCGTGCACGCTACAGCGCCAAGTGCGATACGAGCAATTTGAGGAACGCGCGAGGCCAAGGACTGATTTGGCGTGTCACACGCCAGATGTCAACTTGGAGAAGGTTCTGGCCCGGGGACACGCAAACAACATACACACACACTTGACTGCGTCATAGTAACTCAAGTATGCAGATCCTTGTCGAGGCACGTCAGGGTTTTCCTGGCCTCCCTCACATGCCAGAGGTGGCAGGCGCTCGCTCCTGAGCGACGGCAGAAAAGACAAAACGGGACTTTTAGCAACTTGAGGAATTTATTGTCATGTCGGAAAAGCAAAACAGGGGCAGAGGAGGGGGGGAGGCTCGGACGCGGTGTAAGGAGTGAGGCGGGGAGGAGGTACTTTGGGATTGTTCGCAAAGGGGAGTTGTCGGGAGGAGGAGGGGGTGAGAGAGTGCGTGTGCCGGGAGATTGTGGATGAACAAGTGGAGGCATACCATGTGCAGGCATGCTACGAGCTGCAAGCATTTGGCGACTAAAGCAGGTTATAAAGTAGGGCTAAACCATTTGGAAAAATAGAATTATTTTTATTTATTTTTTTTCACAAACACAACCAGTCTTTCAGTTTGCTAGCTACTGTATATTCGAAATTGATTAACAGACTGGTCCCTCTAAATTGGGGCCAGTATCTCGGGGTAAAATGTAGAAAAATAATTCAAAAGCACTGGATCGGCCCCCCCAAAAAAGGCTGACCCACCAGGCATCTGCCCGGTGTGCCAGATGGCCATTCCAGCCCTGAGATAAGACCTAAGAGAAGGTAAATATAAATAGTTGGGCTGGGTCTAAAAAAAATATATAATAATAATAATAATAATAATAATAGATATTGAATTGATTTTCCTTTTCGAGCCTGATATCCACTCATAAAACCATGAATCAATTATTTTAATATTCATTTTTCCCATAAATTCATAAGAAAATTTAATTTTAAAAGGCCATTTTTTTTGTATTTTACTGTTTTCTTGAAATTTATTTTCACATGAATTTTCATATTTTCTTAAATTCATGAAAGACCTGACTTATTAAATCTTTAAATAATATCTAAATTTATTGAATTCGAATTATGAAAATATTTTCATCTCAACCCTGCTGATGTTAATGTTTTGTCATTGTGTAACACAAATGATTTTATAACACGTTACTTTCATTAATAAACTAAATAATTTAGTTCAAAACAGTTACTGCCGCTGCAAACCTTGATTTGGAAATAATGTTTGTGGAGTTTTTAATATTTAGGAAGAATTGATGTCCCATAAATAATAAATATCAGATTGAACTTGAATCGAAGAGAACCGAAATCGAATCGAACTGAACTGTGAATCAAAATTGAATCGATTGATAAAATTAGACTCGATACCTAGCCCTAATAAATAGACATAATGAAGGATGACATGAGGGCAATTTTTAGAGAGGACCAAGGATGAAGAAGACAGGCGTAGATGGAAAAGGATGTGGCGCTGCGGGACAAGCCGAAAGGAAAAGCCAAAACAACGTTCCTCACCTAAGATCATGGAGACGGTCTTCATCAGGTTGAGCACCGTCTCCCGGTGCCTCATCTGCGTGGTGTGCTGCGACATCTGCTTGCTCTTGTGCCGGACGTACAAGAAGATGCGAGTGTAGACGGCCACCATGATGGAGAAGGTGAGCAGGTTGAGGAGCGCCCAGAACACCAGGTAGCTGCGGCTGTAGAGCGGCGCCATGGTGGAGCAATTGCCCAGGTCGCACAGGCAGTGCCATCCCATGGTCGGCACCAGGCCCATGACGATGGCCACCAGCCAGATGAAGATCATGATGACAAAGACGCGCCTGGTGCTCATCTTGCTGTGGAGCTGCATGTTGAAGATGGTCTGGTGGCGCTCCACGGCCACCGCCAGGAGGTTGAGGACGGACGCCGTCAGGCTGGTGTCGATCAGACCCTGGCGCACGAACCACTGGTACTTGGACAGGTTGATCGTCCACGGACCTGTGTGGAACATCAAGTGGAGGTAGGAGACACCTGTGGAAGGAAGCAAGACGGATCAATTATCAGTAGAGGCCTACAGCTAGTTCACAACTGTAGATTCTCGACCAATGACCATCCTAAAATCGGATTCTGTCTTTTGATGTTGAAATTATGAGTCATGTTTAAACCCAAAAAACTAACAAGTGTGATTTATAGACTTGACACGACAGTGGTGAGAACGAGCGCCTTAAAAGGCAACATGACAAATGTTATCCAGTGGAAAACCACGCGGAGATGTGCAAGCGGCGTCCTACTGTAGGTGCTGCAGTGCGCTGCGGCGACCATTTGTTAGTCAAACCGTCAACTGTAACTTTAGTGTGGCCTGCAGAACAGACCACAAGTCAACAGCGTCTCACCTCCACTTTTGTTTTTTGTTTTTTCCACTTTATGGGGACGTAAACCCCCAATTTTCTTCACGATATGTTATACTGTATACACCCTGAATATTGCATGAGTGAAATACCAGCTAAGCGGCAAAATCCACCTGTTTTTAATCCATCTCAGGGCGCAGTCGTTTTGCCATTATGCTGTTGACCAGAAATGATGTCATGCAGTTGCTCAGTGCTCAGGTCACGACCAATCACGGCTCAGCATCAGAAAATAGGGGAGCCATGATTGGTTGGTTACCTGAGCAACTGCAATGTCATTTTGAACATTCAAATCAAATCAAACTATTTATATAGCAACTTTCATACATTCAAATGCAACTCAAAGTGCTGAACAATTAAAACATCCATAATACAACAAAAAGAAAAAGCCATCCCTACCCCCCATATCCCCATGATCGTACCCACAGACACACATGCAAACCACATCATGGCAGAGCACAGAAGAACCCTGTGAGGAAAGGCACCGAGGAGTTCATCCACACTGAGAGGGATGATGGCCAACCACCACAGGGAGGAATGCCATTCCAGAGACCGCCGGCACAGAGTGACCGCGGCCCTCTCCAAACAGACTGAAGTGAGCCACAGCTCCCCAGGGCCAAGGGGCCCCCGGGACAATTGCCCGCCCACAGGAGAACAACCACCCCTCCCAGTGTGGAGGCTCCCCCATGAGAAAAACCCGGAGCTAAAAACTTAGTAACTACCAAATGAAAACATTTAAACACTAACATAAAACAGTTAAACACTATAAAAATAAATGAATAAATAAATAAATAAATAAATAAATAAATAAATAAATAAATAAATAAAAGGCACAAACAAAAGCAAAAAGACAATATAAATTAAAATATCTAAATAAATAAAAGGGGTTAAAAAGAAAAGAGATCAATCAAATGCCAAACTAAGAAAGTCTTGAGCCTCCTCTTAAAAACATCAATATTCTCTGCAGACCTGATGCCCTCCGGCAGGCTATTCCATAGGTGAGGACTATATTGGCTAAAGGCAGCTTCACCGTGTCTTGGTCCTCACCTTAGGAACAGTTAAAAGGCCGCTGCCAGAGGACCTCAGGAGCCGCGAGGGTAAAAGCAAGTCAGATAAATAAGAGGGGCAATTCCAGTTGAAGAACATGCCCAAAGAAATCTGAAATTTGTAACCAAGCACATTTTGATTTTCATCAAACTTGGTGTACTTGTTAATAGTGATGGGACAATACTAAATCTAAAATTTTAGGGCAATCGGGGTAAAAAAGGGGCATGGCCATCTTCCTTTGAACTCCTCTATCTACTACTGGATCAATCTTGACAAAAGAGCATTTATTGGAAAGGATTCCCATATCTGAAATAATTTAGGAAAATGTGTTTATATTTTCATAACCTTTTGCGCTTTTGTTTTAGCTGACCTCAAAATTGACCTTGTGGATCACATGACCTTAAAAATTTTCATGAAATGCAATTCACATTTTCGATAGCATATAAAAGTTCCAAAAAATAAAATTTTTGTTTGTTTGATTGTTCGCTTTTAGCAGCAATAAGGAGTCAACATATCCATTCCGTACCCTCAGATATTCATTGATCAACACGGTGCAGGCATTGAAACAGGAGTTCAGAAAATGTGTACCACACTGAACAAATAGGAAGCAGTCAGCGATTCTACCATCTCATTAAAAGTTGTTAAAAAAGTAAGAAATTGTTCATTTTCCACTTAGCCAAGAAGGGATCAAGTTGATTGTCCATCGCTAGTCCACCGACACGGAACCATGTTAGCAGTTGACGTACCTGAAAAGAGGTCTGCCACAGCCAAGTTCCCCAATAAGTAGTAGATCGGGAAATGGAAGCGTCTGTTTTTCAAAATGGCCCCGATGACCAGCAGGTTGGAGAAGATGACGATGAAGCAGACCGTCATGCCCAGCGAGACAATCACGTAGTCACGGCGGCGCCAGTGGTCACTGATGTTCTTCCCGCTTTTCATGTAGAAAAATTTGACGCTGCGGTTCAAGTAGCATCCCTCCATGTCGTCCGTCACAATATCCATGGCGGCCAGGAGGTTTGGCGGCGGTTGGGCTCGGACGACAGCGGCGAGTGAACGACGAGGCCTTTCAAACGGTGAGAAGGACGGCGCCGGCGGCACTAGGACGCCATTCTCTCTGATGGCCTGGAGGGCAGCATGCCATCGGCGGCACGGGCGACGATGCTCGTCTGTGGGACACACAAACACAACATTAAACATTGTTTATCGGTAATCTATTTAGAAAATAATGCTTCTAATGTTTTAATGTTTCAAATTTTGCATGGTTAAACTCTTCTTTGTAGCATGTTAACTTTACAAGACATTTCTTTTCTCATTACAGTGACTTTAATTATTATTATCCCCAAATCCAAACAAATCAGAAGTCGACAAGTCTACCAGAACATATTTAAGTGAGCATGAAAACCGGCTTCTGCTTTAAAGAGAAGTCAATCCCCCAAAATTCTCGACAATATTATGTTCTATGCAGCCCCACTAGTCTAATTACGGCATTTTGACTAATATTGCATTTGTGGAATATGAGTTATGAAGCAAAATCCAGCCGTTTTTATCCAAGTCAGGGGGCGGCCATTTTGCCACTTGCTGTCAACTGAAGATGACATCAATGTTGCTCATGTCTCGGCCTCAGGTAACACCCAATCACAGCGCAGCTTCAGAAAACAGATGAGTTGTGATTGGTCGTTGTCTGAGCCCTGAGCAACAGCAAGTGGCAAAATGGCTGCCACTTGAGATGGATAAACGCGGCTGGATTTTGCTCCGTAACTCATATTCCACAAATGTAATATTAATCCGAATGTCATGTTAGTGAGGTCACATATATCATATTGTTGTCAAGAAATGTTTCAGGGCGACTTCCACTTTTAACTGCAAGCTTTGAACCCCAACGTCTTCTCTCCAGTGACAGCAATGACTAACCTGCAAAAGGCTGCCTTAGTTTTCGAGTCACCATCACTCCCTCACACGCGCCATTTTGCCGCGTCTCCATTGTGGAGAGGGCAGAGCGGCCACGGCGGAGACACACCTCACAATTACACAATGCAGCTATGTAACACAATCTCAAGCCAAACATTCACACACAGCCTCGGTGACCCACTCTCCTACTGAGGGTTGCGCAGAGGAAGACGCCAAATCGAAAAAACAGAAAGAGAAAAATGTAGAGCGGGAGAGGCAGTTAAGGACCACAAACTTGAAACGGTTTGGAAAGAAAGAATGTGAAGAAATCCCCCAGAATCAGAAGTGTTCCGAACATCTTGGGGTTCGTGATGGTCAGAATTCAGAAACATCAAACAGTGGAGCTCACGTTTGCAACATTGTACAACATTATTTTTGCTACCAAACACAGTGTTAAAATAGTATAGAATAGAAATAAAGCTGGGCATACACGGCGCTGAATCACCCTTAAATCAGGGCCCGTTTTCAGCGTCGTGAGCAGAAGGACAATGAGCGATTTGCAGCCAACTGCTGATCCATTTCTGACAGAAACTTCATCGGCAGGGAAAAGTCGAAGACGTGACTAGATTTCCCACTGAGCCTTTTACCCCTACAGTATTTAAAATGATCAGAGTTCAGAGACGGCAAACACGATTCAATGATACTTGCTTTCGATTAGGGCTCATTTGGCCCAATTCCCAAGTAGGAGTTTGTCAAAAAAATAAATAAATAAAAGTATGGGCCCTAGAATTTTCTGGAAATGGCAGCTTCAAACTAAAATGGAAGACTCTGTTCAATTTTGGCCACTGATTCTTCAGACTTTTTCATGCAATCTGAAATGACAAACATGTCTACCCAACTTCATGCGAGTCAGGAAAACAGTGATCAGGGTTATTTTTTTCCCGAACTTTCCACACTGGCTTTTTTTTTTTCTTCTCGTACCTATTTAAAAAGAATAAAAAATGTACACAGTAAATTTTTTGGGATAAATCTTACTCTAAACAGACTATATTTGGTCCCACTCTAAACAGAGTAAAATTTACACTTGAAACAGAGCAAAAATATTCAGGGTAAATTTGACTTAAAGTAATAGTAGTAAGAGAATTGACCTATGACAACAACCTTGTAAAGTTTTCTCACTCAGAATTTCAAAGTAAATTTTAGAAGGAAATTTGAGTAATTCTACTGGTTTATTTAAAAATTTTTTTTAAAAAGTTACACAAGGGTTGAGGAACCAACTCACGACCTTCAGCTTGGGAGACTGCCACTCTACCACCTGAGCTATGCCACTCCTACTGTATGCTAACAACATTGTTTTTTGTCTCTTGGCATTACGAAGATTCCAGCTGACATGAACGATATACAAACACATACACACACACACACAGTAGGAGCGGCATGGCTCAGGGAATGGATTGGCTCTCCCAATCTGAAGTTGTGGGTTTGTTCCTCAACCCTTGAGTGACTTTTTTTTTTTTAATAAACTAGTAAAATTGAGTCAAAATCTCTCCTTGCAAAATGTACTTATAATTCCTGAGTGAAAAATGTTTCATAGTTTTTTTGGTTTTTTTTCATGGTATAGGCAAATTCTCTTCGTACACAGTAAAAATACAGAGTAAAATTTACTCTGAATATCTCTAAATTTTACTCTATTTAGAATGGGACCAAACAAATTTAATAACATTTAATCTACAAAATTTATTGTGTAGCTTATGCCCAGGTTAAGACACGCAACTGTGTCATCTGGTCACAAAAATGGTCACCCCCTTGTGTCAACTGCACATGTCGTCAGCTGACATGACTATTGCTTTTGAATGCACTCAAGTTGCTTCCTCCACTCTCCTACTTGCAGCAGTGTAGAGTTTCGAGTGCCGCTTGCATGAACGGGATGTGCATGCGTATTTGCATTGTGCGCACATCTGAAAGTGCCAGAAACACTGCAAACGCTCCCATTGTCACAATCGGAGGATGAGCAATCCATCACACTGCGCATCAGCTGATCTTTGAACCCAGAACCTTGAGTGCTGCTTACATAAGGAAATACCCGTCAACTACAACTAACATTTACATGACACTTCATCTACTGTTGTGTCAACATAAGTTAAAAGAGCAAAGCAGAAGCCAGTAATGAAAGGAAAATGTTGACAAGAGTTTTATCCTGAAGCAAAACGTATTATTTAGACGACTTTATGTATTAATTCTATGTTTAAGTAAAATAAATACAGTATTTTTTGAGCAGCCTAATACTTTTATTCTCTCTTTTTTTTTTTTTACTGTATGCGAGCCATCCCTGTCAACATGTAGTTGATGGAGTTCTTAACACGGTTTATTTAATTTGGGGGAGTGAGGAGGGGGTTGTGTTTGTATGCATTTGTTTTCCGGCTTCAGAGAATAGAATAGAACAGAAAAGATCACCACAATTATCACAGACTGTTGATATTTGGCTCAAGACATCTTTTTAGTTTGGTTTTTAAGTTATCTCCACACCTGTGTGGGGCCTACAGCAATCAATCTGGGCCGGGGGTCTCTAGGATTGTCCTGTGGCCGTGGGCTGTCATCCACTCTCAGTGTGGATGAGCTCCCCTTGGGTGCTTTTCCTCACATGGTTTCTCTGTGCCCCACCAAGTCTTTTTACATAGTTGTCAGGTTATGCATGAGTTTTTTTTTTTTTTTTTGATGAGGGGGTATTCTTATTGTGTAATTACAAATTTCAACCATAAATATTCTCTTATTTCTGAAGTTCTCTATGAAAGCAGACTGACTATGTTTGTGTATAATCAACACAAGACATTTGCAAAGATTCGCTTTTACATGGGAAATAAATGTTTTAACTTTTTTTTTTTTTCTGACATGTTACGGGTATACGGCTGATCTGATTTTACACAGCAAAACGTGACCTCGTGCTTAGTGGACAAGTCAAAATTCTGCAATATCGCCGGCTGTGACCAATCTGCTGACACGAGGGCAAACATTTCAAGAGTGTGAAACAATCCTGGCTTCCAAAGTCACTGCGCTTCTTCTGTGGCTCTACACACGACTTAGCGTTTTTATGCATCACTTGCATCCATTTGTGCGTGCAGGGAACGAGCATCGGCAGTAAACAGCAGTTGCGACGCTAACCCGTCATTAGCCAAGCAGCCACGCCCGAGTCTTCTCTTCCTCCCGCCATTCTTAGAGGGCCCAAAAAAAAAAAAAAGCGTACTGCATGTTTGCTAGAGACAGCAATTCTTTTCAGCAGGAAAAATTTACACCTCATGGGTGTGCAAACTTTTAGAAGCAGAGACTATTTGTTTTGTTTTTTTAATTTTGTTCATTTTCTGATCGGGTTTGCGCAGATCAAGTAGCACCTCAAACACGAGTGGCAGGAAGCTTCTACTCTGAGCAAGCAGCATCTGTACTATTGTAGCCTTTGAGCCAATGAATCACCCGGACACATGCACGGACACGTCACGGGCAAGTCGGATGCAAACCAACTTTATGCGCTTGATTCATTGGGAATGAACCTTCACAAGAGCAGGAGACTTGAGAAGAACAAAACAAATGATAACTAGGGCAGTCGATTAAGAGAACATACAATATATGAAGGCTGTCATGTCATTATCCTACTGATTATTCCATTAAATGATAACTAAATCACTGTCAGATGATTTTGCACTCCTCCGTAGCTGATTTATGGGGACGGTAAACTGAGACAGTTATCAGTTTACGTATATATATTATTGCAATTCAACTGTGTGGATTAAAATTTCATAAAAAAAAAAAAAAAACATTGTAAAATATGTTTTTATTTTAGTTTTCAATCATTTGAAAAAAAGAGAATTGATTTAAGGAGATAGTTGGTAAGAACACGACACAATAAAGCAATTGAATTGCTACAGTTTACACAAGGGGAAAGATGGAGACTCATTGTTAAAAAAAAATAATATTTGCATTGCATTTCTGCGGTTATGAGTCCATAAACCAAACACATAAATCTTCTTATACCGTAATAAAAGACACGCATGCAAAAAAGAACACAAAAGCTGGAGATCCCCCATTGTCCTCTTTTGTTTACTGGCATAACTGCATAAACTGCATATGGGCTGTTATTTTTTTTTTCCCGTTTGTTTTTTTTTTCCTCCTTTGGGGGTGGTAAACCGTCAGAAAATGCAGAATGGCGTTCTGAGGTAATCATGCCAGACTGGCTTCAAGCTGGGTCAGTCAGTACAAGTGCCGATTGGAAATTTTGCACATATTTCTACACGCTCCAGCCAGCTCAAGTTCTTGGAAAAAATGTCAACTTCTTCAGATGCCGATGAATCAGTCAAGTGAGAAATGATTCATCAGTAGATTTTGTTTAAATCAAATCTTTTACATTGCATTGGTACAAAGGAATATTAGGGCCACGCTGAAAACAAAATAAATATTACACTAAGAGATTAATTTAATTGTAATTTTACAAGAATAAATGTGCATATTATTTGAGAATGAGATAAAAATTGTGTATATTTCAAATAAACGGTTGCCATGTAGTCTTATTCCAGAGGAGCAGTTTGTGTTGCCAGAGCAAGGAAATGTGCAATATAGATTATTTGGATTTAAAAATATAAATGTGAATATTTATCATAAATGTACAACTTTATTATCATAACATTATGTTTTAATCTTGAAAATAAAATAATTTTTTATAATTTTTCTCTGTAAAATATGAGTATTTCCTTAGCGTTACAATTTAATCTCAAAAATATCAGATCTTATCTTGATCATAGATAACTTTCTCAAAAATATTTGTTAGTCTTTAAAATATACATCTTTCTTGTAAATTATGACTTTAATCTTAAAAAGATGAAATGATCTGACTATTTTTCAGGGAAAACATCTTCTTGCAATAGTATGACTAACCTCAAAACCATCACCGTTTTATGTTAAGAAAAGCCCTATTTTTTAAAATATACTTTTTTTTTCCTCTATAATATTAAAAACTGTTAAATCAGATTATCCACAACAGATATGATGTGCAAAAAGCACATGACACGTTGTGCATTTAAAACAATCACATAACTTCTTCATAAGAAAATCCGCTATCATAATAATACAGAACGCCACAGATGGGAAAACAAATGTAAGATCTGTTTCATGAATGGATATGATCACAAACGGTGCAGCAAAACATGCAGACAGAATACAGTACTCAGACGGATATTCAAATGATGATGTGCTCATGTCACTGTATCGCTCGGTGTCGCGGGGTGAACGGCTGTTTCTCATACAACGTTAATAAATTGTTGATGGTGGGGTTAGGGAGTGGGGTGATGATGGATGTTGCAACGACATATCAATTGCATGTTAGAGCATTGAGGAATGACAAGCAAACTTGATGTCGCAGCAATGTGTACCAGCACACAAAATGAGGCCCCACACGGATGATGCCCCCAAGGTGTTGTCACAATTAGATTATTTTTCAAAATAGTTAATCCAACACCTTAATTTCTTGCTCAATTGTGAGAACAAAGCCCAAAAACAACACATTTTAGCCCGACAAATAATTAATAATCCTAGTCAACTGAACAAGCCTGTTGACTGTGGATGGGGTTTATAGCTAGCCTGTAATATTATGCAAAACAGTTTAAAAAAACACACAAAAAAACAGACGACATAAGATGCAAATCAAGATATTTGCAAAGAGCGAATCACAGCTTCTCTGACTGGAGGGATGTGGTGAGTTGGAGATGGAGAAGCAAGTGGGCTCCGGGCTGGTGCTTCGACGAGACTGGGACACATCTCGTCACCGCGTACAAAACACCTCTAACGGCCACGAAAAAGCGAACGCGCGTTCTCCACACAAACGACAACAAAACGCCGACTTACGCCCAAAAAATGTTCATTTATAAAACACACGAGAGGAAGAAAGTTACTCTACTCACCTTCGTTGGTTACTTTGAGCTCGTTCTTCGAGTTAATCCACGGGAGTCGTCGAGCTAGCAAACAATACCTGCGAGTACCTGAGTGTCACCTCCCGCAAAGTAGAAGCCGCGACGCCCCACAAAAGGTGAACACAAACCCCAACAAAACAAAAAAAAAAAAAACGGAGAAAAGTTTTGTTCCAATTCCAGCCAGGCTCGTTCTCAACTTACTGGCAGAAAACCCTAAATGTCCTGGGGCCAACCTGTCTGCTTGCTTCCGGGACTCGTGTCGGCGTTCCTGTCGTTACCTGCACGCCGGGCCAGAGCTCGCTGACTTTGGGCTGTGAGGGGCGGAAAGGGCGAGGCAACTCCTCCGTTGGACTCCTCCGCCTCGCCGCCTCCTTCAAGAAAGGGGCGGCGACCATTTTGGCCGGCGCTCGAGTTCCGCCTAAAAATGTCGTCCCAAACTCCTCCAGGTTTAATGCGAGGTAAATTACAATATTAAAATCCCTGTAAAGTGAAAACAAAGGTCTATGGTTGTGTTTTGACCTTTTTTGGCTTTGACGGGAGAATGCCAGATTTACGTTTTTCGTCAAAATCGAATAAATTAATACCGTAATGTTGAAATGGAATGGACTGCTATTTAGATAGCACTTTTTTTTTTCTTTTTTTTTTAGCGCTTTACAAAAAATTAATATCAATGAACAAAAAATTAAATAAATAAATCAAATTTGAAATAAATGAATTTTGAAATAAAAAAATAAATAAATGCTGAAATAAAAATTTACACATTGAAATTAATATTGAAATATAGAAATACATGTTTAAATATATTAAAATACATCATTAAACTTACATCTTAAATGACACTGTTTAATATTGTATTTATTTAATATTGGCCCTCCATAGATAAACATTGCCTGTGCATAAGTACATAAGAGGACAGTTTTTAAAAAATCTGTACTTAGGGGGAATCACAATTACATTTTCGATGCCAATATCCAATCCACTCATTTTTTCTTTTAATTCTTACCGTCAACAATCAGGGTAGATAAGTGGTTAGCATGTCCGCCTCGCAGTACTGAGGACGCGAGATCGAGTCAAGGCCGCCTTCCTGGGCGGAGTTTGCATGTTCTCCCCGTGCCCGCGTGGGTCTCCTCCCACATTCCAATTACATGCATGGCAGGTTAATTGGGCGCTCCGAATTGTCCCTCGGTGTGCTTGTGTGTGTGGATGGTTATTCGTCTCTGTGTGCCCTGTGATTGGCTGGCAACCAGTTCAGGGTGTACGTCGCCTACTGCCCGAAGCCAGCTGGGATAGGCTCCACCACCCCCGTGACCCTTGTGAGGAATAAGTGGTTCCGAAAATGGATGGATGTCAACAATCAACAAACCACATAGCTATAAAATAAACAATCTAACATACTCATTTTGACCTATGTTATGTTATGCATGAAACAGTGCAGACAATTGGATTTTGATGGCATGGGACCTTAAGCGGGCCTCAAACCATGTGGCTCTGATCCACATTGTGCAGTACTTGAAATTTAACTTGGAAAGTCTAAAGGATGCTTGGGCTGCAATTAGGATCCTTAATTTATTCCCTCAATGATATGGGTCAAACCTGAACTCCTTTTCATGGCTGACCAACGGATGAACCTTCCATGTAGCACTTGTGATGGCTGCTCAGTGTGTTTGTGGCAGGCCAATGGTGTCATGACGACAATGACGGGAAAAGCCGAGGAGGAAATACCAGAAAGACAGCAGACGTGAAGCGAGCGAGACGAAGCGAATGGGGGGGGATGGCAGTGAGGAAAATGCAGTTATGGCTTCCTGTTTACGACCGTTTGTGGCGCCAAGGTTTGCGAGTGACGGATATGACAGATGTATACTTTCCTTATGCGGTGTGCGTGCATGCATGTGTGCACTGCAGCCGTCAACGTGTCCGTGCTTGTTTGGCCCCCGGATTACAGAATGCTGCCCTGGCTGTCGTCATGGCAACAGGTGATGCTGAGTGGCGGCCTCCATGCCACCAATACCCAAATTGTCTATTCACGCGTGAGTATGTGTTTGGGGTACGGTGAGGGTATTAGTCTTTGTGTTCCTGCCCCCTCCACAAAGCTTTACTAAGCAATATCTTAGTACATTTTTTGTTACATTGCATCATTGCCATGAGTACAGCACATGTTGACTGTGATGACTTTCGTGGCAACGGGCAGTCCACTCAAAACGTTCCCATCAAAACCCATGTAATGGACATGCGTGGTGGCCATGTTAGCAGGGGATATGGTTCCTTCAAATGTAATGGAAAGCATGGACGTTAGCTAGCTTAGCATCGCTAAAGACTCCGAAGGGTCATGATATCGACCTGTTCGTATCGATATGGCTGTTTTTACTGGAGCCAGTCGTGTACATGTCTCTTTAACATGCTACTTTTTGTACCACACAGTTTTTGTAAAGCCTTTTATCTTTCTGTGGCATCGTATCATATTGGTGAAAAAGGAAGCGATGCCATCGTTGCTCATGAACGCAACCAGATGCACACCACTTCCTCCAGCACCAACTGAATAAGTTTGGGTAAACTTTCAAACTTGTGTAATAGTTTCAAACTTCTTTTCTTTCTTTTATTTATTTTTAATTATCTATTTACAATACTATTGTACTTGACTGGGCATTTTAGGCTACAGGAAAAAATAGTACGTAGTTTTTAGGCTACGGAAAAGTACTAATGGGTGACCCTTTCCCCCAATTAGTTTGTTAAATTGAGATGCTTCTGTACAAAAAGAGGATTTGTAATTTTGAATAGGAAGTGTTGGGCATTCATATACTGACCAGAAGCATAAGTGTGAAGGCCTGGTGACTTTTAAGAGTTGCGTGTGAGTGAGCGACCATGTGCGCTCGTCTTTTTTTGGTGCTCTTGCGCAATTTGTGACGTTTCATGTTGTGTGAGGATCACATGCGGAACTGCTTTATTGTCATCTGGAATAGATTTTAGGGAGGGTCTTGATTGCCCTCATCATTTGACTTACACCCCCGCTCCTCCGAACTTTTCCTAATGGCATCGACGGGAAGAGTGCAGCACGTGTGTGTGTGTGTGTGTGTAAACCCCCCGCATACTTCTCACTCTTTCAAGATGACATCACACGTCTCCTAAGACGCTTGAATGGATGCAGGCCTCGTGTGTTTGATGGAGCAACGCTGAGGAACATTCCAATGCGAGTGCCGTATCAAAAAAAAAAAGAAAAAAAAAAGAAAAAAAAAAAGGTTGCCTTCGCAAACATGTTCGCTTTGGATTGACGCTGTCAGAGAGGTGTTTGTTAAAAAGTAAAGTGATGAGATAGTTTTATTCATTCCTTGACCATGCTTGTAACTCCAATCACACTTTGGAATGTAGGAACTTTGGCAAATCATGGCCAGTTTTAGAACTAACAGACTTATTTTGAGTGAACTGGACACTATTTTCTGTCTGTTCAATCCAGGGTCCATTAAATCATAGTTCTACTGTATAGAACTAAATAAACAGCTTGTCCATTATGATTCAATGCTGCAATCCTATTTATTGGGTTGCTCCTTCTGGTGTGCCCATCTTGGCCACCAGGAGGCACTAGTACAATACTATAGTATAGCTTATAAGTGTAGAATTTAAGGGAGTTCTAAATAAGGTGGAATTCTGTTTTCTTTTAATTTCACAGCAAACTTAAGTTGGAGTGGCTTTAAACTTTTTTTTTGAATCAATTGCTCACTATTTGCCAAATAAATAACCACGTAGAATATACACTGCTTCTCTCCTTCTCCATGCATCAAAATAATTGAGAATGTCTCCTTTTAATGAATACCTTTGACGGCAAAGTCAGTGAAATTCGAGCATCATGTTCGTAAAGGCAAAATTTGTGTATCTGCTTCAGTATTGATTTTCCTAGACTTTCCAAGAGTGTCCACTTGTTTGCATTTGCACAGCCATGTTCTTATCTTCGTATCGGCCCTCTCAGATGACGGTTGGGGAGATCGGGTTGTTCTGAAGGATCTGTTGGCTGCTTTTATGTACCCCTTGGCTAGTTGGAACTGGCACAGCACACCACAACATCCTCTCTCGGGTTGTAAAGGAACATCCTGCACAGCGGTTTTTGTTTCACGAGTCTTCTTTTATGAGAGTCCAGTCATGTTATTTCTTACAGAGCTGTAGTTTAGTGCACAACTGGTCAGAAAATGTTTGAGACTTGTGGGAGTGGAAATGGAAGTTCATTTAAACATGTCTATTAAATAGCGTCATTTGAAATTAGTTTTTAAAAGGGTGATGCATAGAGGATTTCTTGGGTAGTTAGCTGCTGTATGAACTCAAATATTTTTAAACTGCTAATTTCAGTAACATCACAGGAAAGTTTTTTTTTTTTTTTTTTAAATTGTGCTTATATAATTTAGCTTCAGTAGAGCTATTTTTTATTCAATTTGTGAAACAAAAATTGCATGATGGGTCTCCTATAAAGCTGTTATTTACAGTTTGGTTACAACTGTACATCATCAAACTGTCAAATGAAGCTGAGCGATATTAAATAGGTAAAGGCAGAATATTTGCATGGATCTTAGGTGATAGTGAAGGTGGATTTAATTCCATTCATTGTGTGATTTTTCTCAACAGCACCCCCTCTTGATTGAAACAATCATTACACCAACTATTCAACAAATAGAGATGACAAAAACAGCAAAACAGCCAAGTTTTTAAAATATTATTTTAATACTTTTCTTAAAAAAATGTCCATAGTTTGAAGATGAATCTATTGACCTCAATGCCTCACTTGTCAACATACCAACAAGGTTGTTCTGGATAAAATTAATCAGAGGGGTAGGGAAAAAGGAGGCGTATGAAGGTAAGAACCACAAAATAAAAGTCCAAAAACAAGCAAGTAAGAAAAGGTGGTGGTGGGTAGGTAGGATCAACTAATTAGAATGTTTATAACACTCATTGGTGTGCAGGCTAGTGTACAGAAAGCCTAGTCACAATGGAAACACATCAGAAAGAAAAATCTACAAGGTGCGGGGGGGCTGCATGACTTGATGGGCACGACGGCTTAAAAAGCCTTAAACATGTATAAGCATGACGGAAAATGAAACTTTGAATGGGAAGTGGGTGTAAAAGAGTGAAAGTGCAGAGAAGACGCATGTAAAAATCCGGAGCAAAAAATGCTGCGCAAATACTCAAGATTTCAAAAGGGGGAGGGGCAGGTTAAATAAAGCAATAAAAACAGCCTTTCTCAAAGTGAAAGAATATGAATGGACTTTCAGAACTCTATAGTTTTGGCATAGAGCAGGCGTGTGGTGGGAGGATCAGACAGAGGGAAAAAGACAAAAAAAAAATCATCAATGGCATCTTAAAAAAGTTTCTTTACAGTAAATTCTACAAAAAAAAAAAAAAAAAAAAAGCAGCGCTCAAAAGATCGTCACCCCTGCACACACACAAACCAAATCCTCCTGTGTTCTCCTTCTGTTGCCTTGTCTTTGTATAGAATATATATATTCATGTATCTATTTATATATAATATGTATAATTTGTAGGGTGTGATCATAGACAATACAGGCCAGAGCGCTAAGGCAGAGAGGACACACTCGTGGGCTTCTTATTAATCACTCGGTCGCCAGGTCTCTTTCAACTCAACGAAGTAGGGGGCTGGGATGGGGAAGTGTGGGGGCTGTTGTGCTGCTGTGTCCTGAGAAAATAAGCCCATCAAGTCCGAGACCAGCTAAAACTCCCATCTCGGATTAACACAGTCAAAATAGAGGGGAAGAACAAAAGTCTGTGCGCCTTTCATAATCCATTGCCTCTTCTTCCACTTCATTTCTTTGAACTGAATCATTTTCTCAACTTGCTCCCTTGACTATCACTCTGCCTCTGAAAGAACTTTTTTTTTTTTTTTTTTTTTAACTCAATTTTTGCGAGCCAACAACTATAAACATCACGTCAGACACCAAAACGTATCTGCGCTCCGAGGGGGAAAAAAAAAAAAAAAAGACGGCATGAGATCAGTGACAAGTACAATGTAGTCCATATATGGATGTTCATGTGGGGGGCGTGTATATTAGCTCACCACGTCAGTGTGTGAGTATGTGTGCACGTGTGTAGGTCCTTCACACACAGCCAATCGCTGCACCTTCCGACTCAGAAGAGATTCTCTTCAAAAATGGCCATCAGGTCACTCTGGAAGTTAATGTCAATGGTGTCGGCCATCTGCAGGCAAGAGAAAATGATTTGTGAGGATGATCAACTCACATTGCTGGAAAAGATGACCATTTTTCAGCTTAATGGTTGAGGGCAACAAATGCACCTCAACAGCTGCTATCAGTATCGGTAGGTGGCATCGGTGATCAGTTGTGTAATCTTACTGTATCGGTTGGGAAAAAAAATTGGTATTGAATCTCTCTGCTAAATTGGCAACACTGCAGAAGTTGAGGCACTTGCTCACTTGTATCATCCACACACATATACACATCTAAATTGAAGCAGTTCTTTCAAAATACATCACACCGGCTGCTGATACTAATAATTATTTGATTTAAATTATTTCAATTGAGGGAGGCTGACTGCTATGTGAAAGTAAAGTAAATAATTCCCTTTGTGGGTTTTGCATAAAAGGCCAAGGCTAGGCGTGTTTAACTTACCGCCTCCCTCCTGCGCCTCTCCTGCTCACGACGACGCGCCATCTCCCTCTGCTGGTCGAGGGCGTTTTGCGCGGCTGAGGAAGTCGGGGATGGCGCCGGAGGCGGGACGGCCGGAGGCTGCGGCGAGTGAGTGGGCGGCGTGGAAGCGGGAGGCGTGGGCGCGAGGGGCGACGGCTGCTGCTGCTCTTGCCGTCGGCGGGCGTCATCCTGCGCCCGGCGAGTGTGCTCCACGGTGTCGTCGTCGTGGCTGCGGAACAAGACGAATGAGCTCGAAAGAGCAGCGACTGCGACGAATGGCTCACTAAGTTCTACAATATTTTTGGCATTAATTTTTCCTCTTAAAGCTGGTTATGATATGCTTGATAAATAAAATACACAATTAGGAAAAGGAAAAATAAATAATTGATTTGATAAAAAACATCTTTAAAATATTGTATTAAAATGTGCAACATGTGCTCCGACCTACCGCTGCTTCTCCTGCTCCCTCCTGGCCTGTTGCGCCTGGGCCTTCAACTGCCTCTCCCGCTCCTCCTTCTCCCTGGCCGCCCGTCGGAACTGCTCAAAACTGTCGCTGGACGAGCGGACCGCCGATGCCGGCGTGGACTGAGACCTCTGCGCCAAACTGGCCCAGGAACCCATGTTCTTTAACTTCACGTCCTGGGACATGGTAACAGAGATGTAGTCAGTCGGCCTGAGTCACAGTAGATTGACAAAAATGTTCACTGAGATGAGTGAGGTCATGCGCTGAGTGACTCAATGTGGTCTAAATGGATCCTCTAATAGTGGTATACAAAAAAAAAAAAAAAAAAAAAGTTCAAACTGTGCACTACTACAGTGGCTGACTTCTTTTGTTAAATTCCATACAATACAGTTTAAAACTTCTGAACTAAATTAAAAGCGGAAAACACGGGAACCCTCCAGTGGTTCGCAAAAAGAATCACCAAATCAAATGTTCAAACTCCATATTACTTACTACTAGTTGTTTTTCAATCCATACATTTGTGAAGTATGGTGCGATTGAATCCAACTTAAGACGTATAGAAGTATAAAAGAGGTATGCATTCAGATAGTAGTTTGATTTCAATTATACAAAAAGAGTGCTGTCAAAGATACCGGAGTCCTCTTGGACGCTGTGGGCGTTTTGGGCTCTTGCTTGACTTTGGTGTCCTGCTGAGGGCAGGCTTGCACCACATGGTCGGTGAGGCGGGAACTGGGACGAGAACCATCTGATGACTTCCCATCTAACCCTAAGGAAGGCAAAAAAAAAAAAAAAAAAGTTTCCTTTTAAATCTAACATGAGGTTTTTGCGAGCAAAAACAAGCATACAGATTAGCAGATTTCCTCAGTGTCTGGATTTACTTAACTGCACAGATTACCAGGTATCGGGGCAGGGCCTCATTTGTGAGCACACAAAGATTGACTGCTATGGTAACAATGACTTGACTCAACCATCCAGCAAACACCAACCAACTGCCCTCTTCAATATCAACTAATTCATGTTATGTTGTGGGGATATATTTATCTTCAGTGGTCAGGATAGGAGGGAAAACAAATGTCAAGTATACCCAAATTCTTGAGGAAAACCTGCATCGCTCTGCTAGACATCTAACGATGGGCAGGTCATTCACCTACCAGCCTGACAATGATCCTAAAAATACTACCAAAAGAACAAAGCAGTGGCTTAAGGGTAGGAATTGGAATGTCATTGAGTGGGCTGACTTGAACCCTATCGAACATCTGTGGATTGACTTGGAAAGCAGTCCATCGCTCTTCCACACACAACTTGACTGAACTCAAGCAATTCTGCAATGAATGGGCAAATATTCCCCAGTCTAGGCATGCATATCCAAAAGAGACACCTTCAAATAGATGGATGGCTGTAATTAAAGCAAAAGGAAGCAATAGAAAAGTATTAAATCAGGGGGCTTTTCCCAACCCCGTTATTCTAGTTTTTCATTTGTTAATTTTCAGAACTGTTGCCTTTGTTTTCATTATTTTGAAAACTGGAAAAATGTTTTCATGGGATTTGATTTCATGTTGCATGACAAATAAGCAACCATTTCAAAGATTTCTGATGGTTTTCTATAGGCACTATATACTCCTGCCACCTCCAGTGAGGTACTCCCTTGCTGGTGGTGGACGCTTTAAGTCAATTGCTTAATACTTTCACTCAATTAATGTTGAAAATGTTCCATTTGAATCAGTCACTTTTCTGTTGTAAAAGTCCACCATAAACGTTTTTATATATAAGCTTTTTTTTTCATGCATGCATCCATCACGGTGGCCAAGATAGAGGTAACCCCAGCTTGTATTTGGAGACTTTTTTCAGAATACTACACCCTATGTTTAATAAAGAGAGAACCATTTGAGGAAATATTGTGTTATTTACTGTATAACTCAATAATGAAGACTCAAGAGGTTCACTTACTGTGTTTGTTGTCATGTTTGTGTGTGTCTTGGCGCAGGGCAGGGCTGAATGGGGGAGGTGTCAGCACCGGCGAGTGGGACGGTTTTTCCTCTTTTACCAAGTTCGACCTCTGATCCTAAACAAATATTGAAATGTATGTCCAAATATACAAGACCAAAACATTTGCATACACTCAGAAATAGTATATAGTTTTAATGGCCAGTGAACCAATGACTGACATTTTTCTTGATTTGTGAGGGAGACAGTTGTCCTGTCGTCTGGAACTGAGGCATCAGCGGGCAGTGCATCATGAGCGGAGAGGGACTATCACGCAAGCAACCTGCAAAGAGGAACAAATAATATCCCCCAAAAAAGCCCAAGATAAATGATTTCAGTATTTTTTGTGTGACATTTTTGTTTGATGGCATGACATGAGCTTGTTTCTCATGGAAAATGAGTGCTTTGGGCTCAACAGATATTGGGAAACACAGGTTTAAAGGTTTATTAACTGTCACAATGTTGATGCTAGTTTTGTTAACATGTCTATGGCATTTCACATTGTGTTATGCTACGGTTAGTTCGAACGCTATCACAACCACCACAAACCTGATTCTATTTGCAATGGTCATACATCTCCCCCAACCCCTGAACTGAAATTGCATTAAGATCTGCAGGGCTTATTTGGACGTCTTACCGGTAGAGAATTGATCGGCCTTGATGCGTGGCGAGGGCTGCTGCTGTTGCAAATGTTGTAGTTTTTGCTGGAGGCTCGCACCCTTCTGTTGCTGCACCGCTGCGGCGAGAGTGTGCGGGTAGGACTGCTGCGTGTGACCGTGGGCCGAGCCGTGCCGAAGCATCGCTGCGGGGGCACTTGTTATGGCAGCTTGCATTGAGGGCCCCAGCTGAGCGGTGCCCTGTACGGGCGAGTGCAGCGGTTGAACGTGTCCGGACGTCTGCGGTTGGAGCGACTGCAGGAAGCTTTGCACCTGGCTGAGGGGCGGTGTTTCAACGCTGGTGGGCGTCGGCTCCGCACTGGTGGGTGTCGGCTCGTCATCGTCCTCAAGCAGGGCTTGGGGCGGCTGAGCGGAGAGGGTGCCCAAGATCCCGTGCGATGGCGGCGAAGGTACGCGGGGCCGTGGAGCATGCTGGGCCAGAGGGAGCGGAAGCGAGCTCTGAAGATGAGGTGTGGGCGTGGGCAGGGAGAGGAGCGAGGAAGGAGGCAGCTGAGTGTTCTTGGGAGGAAGTGGTGCTGCGTGGCTGCTCGGGCGTGCCGGCTGCTGGGGAAGTGCGCTATGGATGGCTGGAATCAAAGAATAGGAGTACAAAATAAGACATTAATTTGATACAACATTCTCCTACGCTGCCAGAACATGATGAGATTTGATACAAGAGCTGGACCAAATATTCAGCCTTTACAAAGAAAATTGTTTTGTTATGAAAGACACTATTAGGGGTATCATTTGTTGTACGACAGTATATGCTATAGGGTCACAAGTAGCAAGCCACAACGTAAAACGCAAGACGATGTTCGCCAGCTCCGACATCCATCAGCCAGTCCAGCATCCAGCTTATTTGAGGTGCAATGTTGGTAGGCAATTTCTTTCTGTTTTGGCTGTTTTCTACTGTTTAGAATTAGTAGAAAAGTTTCTGCATTTCTAGCTAGCGCACTGTTAAATGTGCAGATTTTTGTTCAAATATAGCACATAGGTATGACGTGGAAATGTTTGGTTTTGTAGGGCAGGGTGATATCGCTGAACAGTGTATCACGATTAAATATTTCATCAGTTGCCATCGATATATTGTTTTTTTTAATAAGAAAAAAATATATATTCTGAGGTATTATCTCGCTGCGTTGATGTGAGTCAGGAGTGATTTTTCATAATAGATGAGTAACTGGTTATCTTGAGTTTACATTAATTATCTTATAACTGTTTATAATTGTTTTCCAACGTAAAAGCAAATGTTTTATTTTGATTCAACACAAAGATAATCAGTCTGCTTTAATGGAGAACTACAAAACTTGGGTGTTTGCTATTGAGAAACTGTAAATAAGCAAAGACTAGCAAAAAATAATAATCAATTTTATAATTGATTACTTGCCGATTAATGGACTCATTTTTGCACCTCTCGCAAAGATGACAAAAATCCGTATCCGTCAATCCCACCCCTAAATCCGAAATGGCACTGACCTGGCACGGGTACGATGGGATGTTGGTTCAGGAAGGGGTGCGTCTCAGTAGGTGTGGGGCCAACAGGCGTGCTAACATGAAGGAGGCCAGAGGTGAGCGGGGGACAGGCAGTAGTGGTGACCGGGCCGGTCTCGGTGTTGGGCTGGGTGAGGTGAGTGTTCATAAAGTGGGCCAATGGGTCAAATCCGGTGCTCAACAATTGGGAGGATTCCAGAGCAGGGACAGGAACGGGGACAGGAGTGGGGTTGGGAACAGAGACGGGGACCGACACAGGAATCGTGGAAGGAGCGATGTACGGCAGTTTGGATTGGACCACTTGAGGCGGTGGCGCGCTGGCACCGGTGACGGACTGCTGCTGCGTCCTCTTGGTGTCCTTGTTGGACAGCGGCTTCTGCTGCTTGGGAACCAGCCCTGATAAACAAAAAATAGGGCCATTTAGAAGCTTTTAAAATAAAATAATAAACAAAAAGGTGGTGTATATATTTTGGTACCATTGTCAGAGTCTTCACTATCAGAGGAGTCACTGGTGCCCGATGATGAAGATCCCGTCTTCAACTTTGTGACGTTTGTCATTTCCGGGGGCTTTTCTGCAGTGACACAGTGGATTTTCAAACAAGCACACATAATCCCTTCTGTAACCAAGCATACATTTATTTAATACAAAAAAATAACATCTTAAGTCAGCTATACCCTCAGACATGGCTTTTTGACCGCCTGGACATCCCCAGTAAAACTGCACATTTTAGAATGAACTTTAATGAAGGCAGCCTATGAAACACCTGTACTGGGCAGACTAAAGCACAACTTTGCAAGGAAACTGGTGGTCACAAACGCTAGTACCGGTAATTGTTTTTCTGGCATTGTAGTCACAGAGCCAAATGACTCAATGGATTTCTGGTTTCCCTAGTCACTTGACTTTTGGTTGAAAAGATTGAACACTTTTAATTAAGATTTTAGTTTGAATCAGCGTAAAAATCTAACACAACAAAATGTTTTTCCAAATTGTTCCCCATTGTTGTAACTAACAGAAAAGGTGAGTCAGGTGGGTCGGTCATATGCAATACAGCCCCACCAATGCCTCAATTTGAAAAAGCCTACCCGAGGACTTTTTCTTCCTCTTGAGGCAGTTGGATACATATTTCTCCAGCTCCCGGAGCGTGGAAGGCTTCAGCGTCTCAAAGTCGATCTCGATTTCGTCCGGGTTGGAGTTCTTCATGGATGGCTCTCGTGTCTGAATTATGTGCACGACACGGCCCAGCTTGTCGCCGGGCAACTTGTTGATGTCGAGGCTCAGCTGGCGTTTCTCCTCGTACGACATGGGCTTGCCTCCGACAGCTGCCACGCCCCCGTACAAGTCTGGTGATCGCAAAGAGCAGGTTTACACTAGACCAATGGTAATGACAATATACACAATGGACAGTGTGTCACACAATGTTGTTTTTAAAATTTAAAAAATGCACGCTGGTACCTCGATTTACAAATACTCCAGAGCTGATAATAGGTTGTTAAATAAACCCCTAAAAAATGGCTGCTACTTAAGCAACGGAACAATGTTTAACATGGTTTAACCAAAATCAGCTACGTACCATCTTGAAGTGCTTCATGCAACTAATGCTGCCCATAAATGTGCAAAAGAGTAAAAAGAGGTAAAGTTTTCATTTTGTAATATGCCTATTCGTCTGTTTTTATAAATTAATGTTTAATAAATTTAATTTTTATGAGCTAACATGCATACCCATGTCATCTTCTGCTTCGAGGGAGGCTGAAGGGACGAGAGGTGTTGGGCCAGGCTGAGGGGCCACAGCGGGACGAATGTTTTTGATGCCTTCTTTCTTACTGCAATTCATAATCGCATCACCTGATTAGACAATGCATCATTTACCTTTGTACTGTTCTAACAGGTATGTTACAAAGGAGTAAGTCACATTATGTCATGACAAGACTGGCTATGCCTATAAATATGTGACCAGCTCTGACAAAAAGGTTGTCATGTGCCCACCCCCAAAAATTATAATTATATATATATATGATTAAAATAATTTAACTAATTAATCGAACCTGTTTATATATATCCATTGTGCTATTTCAAGTATGTTCTGTAAATCACTGATTGTTTTATGCTTTTTTTTGTTTTTTTGTTTTTTTTACACACAGTACTGTGTGATAATATATTCACAAATAAAATTGACCTTAAAATAGAAAGTGGACTCCTTATTAACGATATAAGTGATCACCTCCCGATCTTTGCAATTTTTTATGATTATTTTGATAAAAAAATGAAGCCGACTACTTACACATTTGAAACTAGAGTAAGAACAACACGCTCCATGGCTGCCTTTAAGTTGGATTTAGAGAAACACAACTGGTCTGAGGTTTATTCAAATAACGATCCTGATATTGCATATAGTGAATTTCAGTCAACCATTATTTCTTTATATAATAAACATTGTCCATCAATTAAAATTACAAGAAAGTATAAAGGTCCAAATAAGACATGGATGACGAAGGGAATACAGAATGCATGCAAAAAGAAAAATAATTTATATAAAAGATTTATTAAATTGAGAACTGTGGAAGCTGAAACAAAGTACAAGATCTATAAAAATAAATTAGCAAATATTATTCGAATAAGAAAGAAAGATTATTACCATGAATTATTAGAACAGAATAAAAGCAATACACAAGAAATATGGAAAACACTAAATCATGTAATTAAAAAAAGTTCTAAAAAAACAAATTTTCCACAATATTTTATAAAAGATAACGATATGGTAATTGATGAAATTTCTGACATAGCTAATAATTTTAATGAATATCTAGTTAACGTGGGCAGTAACTTGGCAAACAAAATCCCAGAGCCAAGAAACAAACGTGAAATAGATAAGAACATTGTAAATAATTCATCCACAATGTTTCTTAATGATGTTAATGATATAGAAGTATTAAATGTTGTGAAAACATTAAAAAATAAAAAGTCTACTGACTGTCTTAACATTGATATGACATTAGTTAAAAGTATTATGAAATATATTGTACAACCTTTTACATATATTTGTAATTTATCATTTAAAACTGGTATATTTCCATCAAAAATGAAGATAGCCAAAGTCATTCCTGTTCATAAAAGTGGAGAAAGACACACGTTTAATAACTACAGACCAATATCATTGTTGCCACAGTTCTCAAAAATTCTAGAAAAATTATTTTCATATAGATTGGATAATTTTATTGAGAAACATAAGCTCTTAAGTGAAACCCAATATGGGTTTAGAGAAAAACGGACCACCTCAATGGCAGTCATGGAGCTTGTAGAAGCAATATCTACCGAAATAGATAATAAAAAATTTACTGTTGGGATTTTTATGGATTTAAAAAAAGCTTTTGATACTATAGATCATTCTATATTAATGAATAAATTAAATAAATATGGAATAAGAGGTTTAGCTTATAAGTGGATGAAAAGTTATTTGGAAAATAGATATCAGTATGTGCAGTTTAATAATGTACAATCAGAACACATGAAGATCACTCATGGAGTTCCCCAAGGGTCTGTGCTTGGCCCTAAATTATTTATACTGTACATAAATGATATTTGCTATGTCTCAAAAATATTGAAAAGTGTCTTATTTGCTGATGATACAACTTTCTATTGTTCAGGAGAAAACCTGAAGCAGCTTCTGACTACTGTGGAGTATGAATTGAATATAATAAAAAAATGGTTTGATGTAAATAAATTATCATTGAATTTAAATAAAACCAAGTTCATAGTTTTTGGCACTAGACAAATCACTCATCAAGTTAAAATTATGGTGAATTCAATTGAAATAGAAAGGGTGAATGAAAATAAATTCCTTGGAGTTATTATCGATGATAAATTATGTTGGAAGCCACACATAGAAACTGTTAAAAGGAAAATGTCAAAAATCATAGGGATACTCTATAAAAGTAAGGATGTTTTAAACATGAAATCATTATATATATTATATAGTTCACTATTATTACCATATTTGACCTATTGTGTGGAATTATGGGGAATGGCATATAAAACAAATACTAACACCGTTTTCAAATTGCAAAAGAAAGCTATAAGAATTATTAATGGATCAAAATATACAGAACCAACACATCCACTATTTATTAAATTAAATGCAATGAAATTTTATGACTTGGTGGATTTTAAAATAGCACAAATAATGTATAAAGTTTATAACAATTTACTCTGCCACAGTACTCAGAAGTTATTTGAAATTAGACACAGTCCTTATGATATAAGGGGTACAAGTGTGTACAAAAAACCCAAAACAAGAACAAATATTAAGCAAAGGTGTGTATCTGTAAAAAGTGTTGATCTGTGGAATCATTTGGAAATTGCTCTGAAAAATTGTGACTCAATGCTGGAGTTTAAAAAAATGTTTAAAAGTAAAGTTCAAAAAAATTATCTATGTCAGACCAGAATATGAAAAATGTACATGTGAGTATGTGTAAATGATCTAGATAGGTATTATGGTATATGTTTAGTAAATTTATGTATATATGTTTTTGGTAAATGTGAATATGTTAAGTGCACTTGTGTATATGTGTGTATATGTATGTATGTATGTGTGTATGTATGTATATATATATATATATATATATATATATATATATATATATATATATATATATATATATATATATATATATATATATATATATAACTTGGATTATATATATCATTTATTATTATTATTATTTTTTTATTTGTTTTTTTAATAATTAGTAAATTAAAATTGTATTAATAATGAAATAAGTTTAAATATATTGAGTAAAAGGGGTAGGACTAGATAAGTTTTTAACTTCTTCCTACTCCCTTTTGAACATGTAAGTTATGATTGATTGAATGATTATTTTATTGGGATTTTCTTCTCTTTGATTGTTGTTGTTTTCTGTTTTATCTCTGCAGTTCATCTGTTTATATGTTCAAAAAAATAATAAAAGGAAAAGGAAAGGAATATCATTCATTGTAGAAACGTTTAAAAATTACCAACCCAGGCTTCTTCTTCTCCTTCTTCGGAATGAGCGTGTCTTTGCTGATTTTGCTCTTCTTGGAAACCTGAAGCATGGCAGGCTCGGTGGGTTCCTCCACTCCCATTTTCTTGTGCTTTTCCTTCTTCTTTTTCTCCTTCTTCTCTCTCTCTTTCTTCTTGGGCTTGCAGACCTGAGGCTGAGAGAGCGCGGCCAGTTGCTCGTGGACAGCTTTGAGCTGCAGAGGACATGAAGACATGTGGGCTACAAACATCTAAAACCAACAGCCTCGTAAACCCTCCCTAAAATGAATCCTCTCACAGTTCAGAATCACTGATTTAATATTAAAAACGTGCATAACCTGTGGGTTTGAATTTTTTTATTTTTTTTTTAAATCCAGTGCATTTCAGTTTTGTTTTTTTGTTTTTTTAACTTTTAACACATTTTCTTTTAATCGTGAATAAATATTTGAAAAACTAGATTTTTTAAATTTTTTTTATCAAACTCCTTTGTGCAATATATTTTAAATGATACTTCATAAATCATGTATTTTTTCCAACATATAGTTACGCTGTTACATTCAAACTGCACAGCATTACAGTGGCTAACAAAGATATTACATTTAGAGGAATTAAATTCTTGCCTCATTTTGACAACACTTGGGCCTACTAGCCCCACTGTTACTACTAGTAGGTGGAGGTAGTAGGTGTTACCTCACTAGTTGGTGGTACTTTGTGTAAAGATTTTGAAAACCACAGCTCTAACCTGTTCCTCTAACACAGCCAATCGCTGCTGCCTCTCTTGATCAGGGTCTTCTACCGAGGACTCAGATTCGGACGTACTGGAACTGCTGTCTTCTGAAACAATGGGCGGCGGTGGCGGCGCTTGTAGAGTGGAGGGGGCAGGGTGGAGGACAGATGACGGTGTGGGAACCGGGGCGGCCTCCTCCGGCTCATCGGGCATCTTGGCAAAACGCATCTCAAAGACATCCTATGACAAGGTGCAAGATAGGAGAGTTTTTAGTAGAAGAGCAGAGTAAAAAAAATTGAGTCATGTAGTTATTTCAGTTCAGGGCTCTACACTAAGATGTGCACTGGTAGCACTGGTCTGACAAATTTTTCAGTTGCTCACACCCTTTTTTTGGGAGGTCCAGACTGCTGCATAACCATGCATGTTGATAATTAGTCTTAATTGACATAGCGTAGTTTCGTATGAAGATTGACAGTTGCTCAAAATAGGTATTCACTCAAATATTTTCCTGAGAAAAGATGGTGACTTTCAACCACCATGTCTAGGTTTTAACAATACTACTTCTCTTAACAATATTTATTTGGTACACCAAAACAATTTGGGTAAGGGTAAATAATTAGTAATACACTATGTTCTATGATCCTCATTATTCAAGTACCTGTCCTTTTCATGATTACTACACACCCATCCAGCTAGGGTGGAGTGATTCTGAAACATTCATTGCAATTAATTATGATTATGGGCCTATTTACTACTAGTATTTTAATCTTTATTAGTCTGGTAGTACTTTGAGAGCAAAGTATTTTTTGGGAGAATGTATAAAGGACGAAAGGCTCACCTGTAGTTTCCGAGCCATGGCCACCACATCGTGGCCCGGCGGATTATACTTGTAACAGTTGGAGAACATCAATCGGACATCTGCTGCAAACTCTTGAGGGTCTCTGTATTGTCTGTTGTCCAGCTTTTTCTAAAGGAGGCAAACATTTTCTTTAAAGTCATTTTAGATTTTTAGTCTGGAAAATGCACAGGGGACAGTGCAAAGAGCATCTGAAAAACATTACCCATTCCTTACATCCCTCGAGGTGTTTACGACTGTGTTTTAGCACCTATAATCTTTTCAACTAAAATGTGAAATACAGGACCAAGTGCGCTCAATATCAAAATACAGTGGAATCCATAACATGTCAGGAAAAGTATCAAGGCAATTCTAATTACTTCTAGGGGAGTGTCAAATCTCACAGATTTGCTATTCATGGATGCTTCAGTGCCTATCCCCTGCAAATAGTGGGGTGCTCCATTTTTAGTTCCATTATTTCCTTTGGTGAAAAACTGTTTCAAAATCAGCAGCTTTAACAATGTCCCACAACAGATTTTGAGCAACCGTAGTAGTTCCAGCGTAAATACTTGTTGACGGCTAGTACAATAAGAATACATCATCAAAGGGCCTTCATAATTACCTTGATGGTACTGAGGTCCATGGGATGCTTGATGATGTCATGGTAGTCATGAAGGCCGAGAGCTTTTGCATCAACGGGGAGGTGAAAGGGCCACGCGTACGCAAAGTGCTTATTGGACAGCATGTCTTTCACAAGGAGGGAGCAGAATTGCATCTGATCTTGACGTTTGGGCGTCACCATGCCTGCTGTCTCCAAACCACCAACCAGGTGGTGCTGGGAGTCAGGCTGCGACGGGTCTCGCTTGGGCTGCTTTGACGGGCGACTGTTCTCGCGGCGTGTTCGAGTCTCTGCTGAGACGGGAGATGATTCGCTGAGCTGGTCGTTGGCTGTGGGCGTTGTGGTGTCCGCTTTCCTCTTCTGGCTCTTCCTTTGCTGTTGGATTATCACAAGTGGTCAAAGGAGATACACAAAATGGTAATAAATTGGTAATAACTGACTCTTCCTTTCGGGCTGGGTGATTAATGGATTCAGAAATATTAATTTCTCAAAGTAATTGAAAATCAGAACTAGAATTTTTGGGGTGGTGGTGGGATCAGATTTTATTTTAAGGCGATATCGCCCAGCCCTACTCCCCTTGTCGGTACCTTGATAAGAGCGGGGGCGTTCTGCAGCATCGGGCTAGAATGGAGGCCTGGGTGCGTGGCAGTCGGAGGGGCCACAGCGGTCATGCCCTGGGGCAGGATGGCTGCTGTTGAAAGTGGGTACGGAGTTCCTAGATGGGGTGCATGGGCTGTAGGTGTGGGAGGCACACGTGGGGGCTGGGTCAGTGCAGGCGGAGTTGACGATGCGTGGGTCTGCGTGAGGGTGGAAGGGGACGAGAAGCCTCGCGTGTGGGGGGTGCTGGATGGGGAGGATAGGTCTTGACTTGATTCAGACATGATCGGAGCTGAAACCAGGCACAAAAATGAGTGAACACGAGAAGCTCTTGAGTTGAAGATGAAGTCGAGCTACAATCCTTACCAGGCTCTCGTTTCATGCCGCGACGTCCCTTGGCGACCACAGCAATTTCCGTCTCTTCCTGCGGCATCTGCGTGATCTTCTGGAGGAATAGCTTCTCCAAGGCTTTTGCCATCAACACAATGTCATCGCTGGGCTGCATCAAGCAATGCACAGTTTGTTATGTTTGCCGTAAACTCAAACAAGCTGTTCCCAGCTACTGACCTTGTTGTAGATGTAACAATTGGTGAACATGGTGTTGAAGTCATGAATACACTCCTGGGCGTTTTTGTAGTAGTGGTTCTCCAGGCGTTTTCTAATTGTACCCATGTCCATTGGTATTTTGATTATTTTATTGTAGTCCTAGAAATATGGGACAAAAATACAAAAGATGTTAAAGGTTATCTCAACAGCTGTTGGCTAAGATTAAAGGTCAGGTTGGTAATCCCTGTCAACACTGCGCTAGAGGAATTTGAAGTTTATCTTAATTTTTTTTTTTAATTAACATTTTGGATGTCATACGATGACTTCAGTTCAGTGAATTCTCATCTTTCTGGGTGGCAAGTTTCCAGTTAAATGTTGACTTCTTATAGTGTCAGACTGTCATTGCTTGTTTTACAGCGAGTATACTATTGGTAACTTCTATTGCAAGAGGATGTACTCTTGTTATAACATTTATAGAACGTGAGTTAACCTACAGTCTGATACCCAAAATTTTACAATTCCGAAATCGATTGAAATCTAAAGTTGAACAAAAACATCAAGCTTGACGTCACACAAGACTGAAGCGTTAATACCACAAGTGTGGTTTTACCCTTTGTGTGTGTGTGTGGGGGGGGGGGGGGGGGGGGGGGGGGGTCGCCTTTTTTGTGCGTGTTTTTCCCCTCATGATGACACCACAGAAGCATAGCAGTGATGTCAAAAGGGAAGGATAAGTGTGATGCCGACCATGAACTGGAGAGTAACTGATTGCCAAGTGGGAAACTTGCACCTCTGTGCTCAGTAGAATGTGGATATACAACAGCTTCTTTTTCGCCTGTATGACCGTTAGGAAATAGGAATTAAAAAAAATATACTATGCATAAAGTCGTGAAGTTACATGCCTTTACTCAACATCATTCAACAAAGGGTGAGTACACCATTTCTATTTTTTTATCACCCAGCAGTTAACTTGCAAATACACTTGTATGACAGGGGGAAATATGGAAAAATACATGTTAAATTTTCAAGGTTTTATGGTGATAGATTGACTCTGGGATTAATTAAATATAATTCCTATGTCCTCATCAGGAATGTTTAAATGGTTTTCAAACGCTAGACTAATCTGATCAACCAGAACGTATTGTGTTCAACTGCAGTTGAAGACATGCCTACCTGGCCTCTTGTTGACACAATACCAACATTTTGACTTTGATATTAAAATTGCATAAAATACCTAGATGTGCAGGAGTATACCAGTACTGAAACAATATCACGCCAAAAACAAACTGTAAAAAGCAATGAAATAACTGTTGACAGCCAAACAACTTCGTTAGTTTTATTTGTATTAATTAAAAAAAAAATAATAGGATATTAGTATTTTTTCCCCACAAAAATGAAAAAAAAATGCATTTTTACACACATTACAACAACTGAACACAAAACATTTATTATTAATTTTTTTTACACAATTTTATTTACACACAGTACTGTATAAAAGTCTTAGGGCATTTTTTACACAATTTTATTTATACACAGTACTGTATAAAAGTATTATGGCATTAAAAGATGTAACTTTTTTTTTCTGAGCATGAAATGTCTGACTGTCTTTGATTGGACCTCCTGTTTCGTGCAGAAATTGAGTCTCGTCAGTCCCATGCCAACCCCCTTATACTTGTATTTTGAAATTATGGTATTGTGTCATTTTTGCTGGCTAAAGCCTCCGGTACGGTACTCTATACTTGGTACAATACGAACCTGGCCACTAGGCAATTTGAGCTACAAAAACACATGACTCACGGGTAAATTGAGTTTGACGACATCTACAGGCGCATGAAAGGGCCACGCAAACTGGTGTTTCCATAATGTCTTCAGTACCACTTTGAGCAGGTACTGAAAAGAGAAAATGGGTCAAGTCAGTTGTAGACTCCTGGCTGTCAATCTCCACAACTAAGTACAACAAAAAGCAGCGGTCTTTCTTACACACCTGCAGCTGGTTGGTTTGCCGTTTGGGTCTGGTGGAATTCCCTATTTCGGGCGGTGCAGGATTCAGGATGTGAGGCTGCGGGGCCGAAGGAGGGTTGTGGCTGCTGCCTGGCTCCAGTCCGTCCCCCATCACAGTGGTGGTTTGCAGCGGCCGAGCAGTCAGCTTCGGTAGATTGGACCTGGCGGGGGCAGGTGGGACCGGGGGGCTGCCCCTCAGGCCATTCCACTCCTCGCTTGACTCTCTGTTCAACAGCAGCAAGAGTTTCAGGGTTGAAGTGGTCTCTCTCGCTTAGCATCAAGACCAAGACAATGCCTCGTATCCCACAGCAACTCACAATCACTTCAGTAAACCTTTGTAAACACTTGCACTGCCAGTTCCAACAGTCCTCACTGCAAATACATTGGGTGTGTCTGAATTTTATTGTCTTAACCCTTCAACAACCAACACAAAAAATAACCTTTTATACTTCCTTAGGGCAGTTATAACGGCATACATTTATCCATTTTATATCCCGCTTATCCAACTGTTTTTCAAATATGAGCCACTATCATTTGGTTGAGATATCAACTGATGGGTCAAAAAAAAAAAAAAAAAAAAAAAGAACAGGAAGAGAAGTTACCATTTTTTAAACACACAGTTTTGGGAACATTGGGTTCACTGTGTACTGCTGCAGAAAATAGTAAACATTTACATTGTGATTTATACAATAATAGATGTATTACAAATACTAGGTATGTCCATATAACTTTACTTTGCTCCCTTATGTCCCTTTAAGCTTCTGATATCAAGTTCTAAGCCACTATCTCAATCAGAGAGCTCATCCAAATTGTCAATTCTAGTGCAACATATCGGTGATAACACTACAAAATAACTAATTTTAAAAGGTTTAACCTATCTTAAACAAATGTACAAAAAAATCAGTATTAGAATTTCCACATAGTGAAATAGCCAAAAAAAAAAAAAAAAAAAAAAAAAAATGAAGCCTCAAAATCATGGAATGGTTTTCAGTTCACCATATCTCAACATTAATTCAACTACAGTTGTATACTAACGAAATATTTGCTTATCACAAATTTTCACAAAATTCACTTTTGATTTCAAATTGTATTTATTGCCAACTAATACAGTAATAACAAAATGCGGAGACAATTGTGTATGGCAATCAGTCCTCAGGGAAATGGAAACCAATGAAAATTTGTTTGATACCCATGCTATAAGCCTTAAAGTTTAAGGCAAGGCAAGTTATATAGCACAATTCATACAAGGCAACTCAATGTGCTTTATACAAGGAAAGAAAACACATAAGCATCAATAAACACAGTAGTTACCAACATTCAGAGCAAAGAAGAGAAAACAAAAGTAGGTTACAAAATTTTTAAACATTCGGCATAAGGAAGTTTAAAATAATAAAAAATAATAATTAAAAGCTGAAAACATGATTAATTAAAGCCGTTTAAAAGTCCTTAATCAAAGGTATGAGGAAAAAAAAAAAAAAGCATTTACACTCTGGGCTGACTTCACTTCTGTTGGCAGCCTATCCAATTTGTGTACAGCATAACAGCTAAATGCAGCTTCATCTTGTTTGTGCTTCGAACTCTGGGTTCCACTAGTTGGCCCAAGTCTGTAGATCTCAGAGCCCTGCTGGGTTTGTACTCAATCAGCATTTCTTGGATATATTCAGGACCCAATATATTTAAGGCTTCATGTACTCTTCAAAATGCGTAAAATCTTTGATTTGTCTAGGGTCCAACCTCAAGCCTTTTAGAGAGTGAGCCAAAATAAAAAAATAAAAAAATAAAATGTGCTAGCAGTGATTGGGCCCACCGAAGCTAGCAACATGAGACTAACCCCAATTCATGCCGCTTTATCCAGTTGAAGCATGGGAAGTTTTTTTTTCCTCACATCACAACATTGCTTCTGACGGGTGGTTTCGGTACACTTTTGGGCGGCTCAAACTTCACCAACTTAGGAATTTGTACTGGCCAGGCTGTGCCAGCATCCGTAGGTAGGTGGTGGCCCGTCACGTCGCTCTAGTGGCCTCAGGCCATGTCGAACCCTGTATCACTTTAAGACAATGTACTCCAGCAGTCTTAAAATTCATGTGTTCTTGTTCTCGGTAATAACTCTCACATTAGGCTAATCTTTAAATTGCAAGTTAGTTTGTTGGTGAGCAGGATTATGCAAAAAGAATGTGAGCCGTTTTGCCAAGCAAAGTTATTATAGTTAACGAAAAATTGGGGGGGAAAAATGAAATTGAAGAAAAAAAACTTAATGAAATAAAATACATATATCTGAAAGTCACCAAAATTGTCGTTTTGTCACAGTTCATTTTAAATGTACTTATTTCCATATTACTGTTCTGCTGTACAAGGTCAAACAGTCAATTGTAGTTTATTAATTGTAGTTTTATTACCCAATGCTTCGTGATTTTTTTTTTATTTGCTTTCACGCGAATACAACATACATTAAATAGTAATAAACACTATCAAAAACTAAAACGAAGCACTGAAAAACAAAGAAACTAAACACAAATAAAAAGTCATAATGAAATAAAAACTAACTGTAATGGAAAATCACAAGCTATTGTAACCCTGTCGCCAAGAAGGAACAAATTGGTACAACAAATGAAATTTTGCGCCCAAATGTTAACATTCAGAAACGGGGTACTTCCAATAATTTAGTTCAATATGACTGAATAATAATGCATGACTCTTAATGAGACAATTCAGGTATATGTGGGAAACTACGAGCATTGACCACTGACTAGTGTTGTGGGCACTGGATGCCTAGGAAGATCAAAGGAAAGTGCCACTTTTGCGTACTAAAAAATGAGCAGGCAGGTAATTTGGGGACCGATAGAATGGTGCAAAGTAGCACCTTGTTTATTATCCGGCCAATTTCCAAGAACCGCCCCCCTCCGTGAGATAGATGAAAACTTACATGTTTGGTGCGGTCTCGCTGTTACTTAAATTGCTTGGGCGTTCATTGTGTGGTCGATGAGGATGCAGCAATGTGCGCTCTGGGGGTGTAAACTGCAACACAGTGACTGACAACTGCACGTCACCCTAACAGAAAAACAAGAGAAAATGAGTTTAGTCAACAAAATAACATTTCATTGCAGGAGCAGAGCAGAAATCAAGTGCATTTCAGCAAGATAACCTCACCTACGTGTACAGTTTGTTGTTTCATAATGTGTTTATGTGACTATTCCTATTTATGCCTGAATATTTTTTATGACAGGGTTAAAAAAATAAAAATAAAAATACACATCTTTGATCTTTGAAGCGTCACCTACTCATGAATTTTTCTGTTGAACATAATTCAAGCTATTCACCGGTACTCTTTCTGTAACGTCCTTCGCATCCACTCGTCTTTCTAAAGTGGCATGTTATCAGAGGAGTAGCTAGCACTGGCCTCCGGCTGATAGATGGCCATCTTGACAATCAATGGACAGCAGCGTGACAGAAGATTCTAGTAGCAATCCAACAGAAAAGCGAGGCTTCTTGTGAAGATGGTAAAGGCAAAAGCAAACTTAAGTTAATGCAGAGAAAGATCTGGATCGCTATGGGCCTTGCGCTGGTAAGGACTAGCTGTTAAATGTGAAGTACGTTAAAACTAAAGATTAAGAGCCATGTGCGATACACACTATTAAGGGTGCATGGGTTACAGTATTCGGTCAGACTTTAGTGGAGATGGAGCTTATGCCTGACATAGGACGCCTCTGTAACTCACGCAACTATTTAAAATGACCGTTTTACTTCAAATTTTGCAAACGTAGCAAATGGGACATCATGTACCCTGTGATTCTCGAATGAAAGGAGACTTCAAAGCTTTCTTCTTTCATCGATAGCTACTTCAAAAAACAAAACACACATGATTGGAGAAGATTTTGTTGGTTATGAGTGATAGTATTGTTTTGTGTTTTTTTTTTTTTTTTTTTTTTGCGAAATGGGGATCCCTGAGAATGAAAATTATATCCTTTGAATATTTCACATATTGTGAATTGACAATAAAAGCACACCATAATAAAGCATTTTGGAGTTGGAGCATATGCTACTTTACAGTGGGACTGGATCCCTAACAACAGTAATATCAATATCTGTACCCAGAACTTATTTTTACAAAAATGTGCTTAAAAAAAAAAAAAAAAGTGTTTGAATGAATATGTCTGTATGAATGTGTTAGTTGTGGCCCGTAATATGCAAAAGTTGAGTCGAGTACTCTTTTGGTTTGTTTAAGTGGTGCAATTTATTATTTTTTCCCCCCCAGCATGAGGTGACATTTGATGTCTTCTCTCTCTGGAATCCACAGACGCTTGTTTTCTCGGTTACACAATCACGAAATAAATTTGTTTTGGAGAACATGACGTCAAGCTCACCCATTTTGTCCTGTCGTACTTACAATATCATCCGACGAAAACACCATCGATTCAAGCTCGCAGATAACTATCGCAGTGGTAAAAATGTTTTCGATTTCGACTTTTGAGTGGAAGGCAAAAGATATACAGTACAGTATTCAACAGCCTTTATGACGTTAACCAAAGAACACACATCAAAGAGAAGCCGTTAAGTGACAGATAATTTTTACCTACGTAGGAACCTGCTAGCCATTGAGCTACTACGTTCTTCGCGGTGGATGTAACGTCTGAAAACAACCGACGAGGAAACAAAAGGAGATTAACGTAACGCCATGTGTACATATGAGCCACCAGCAGCTTAAAAAAAAGAAGAAGAAAAAAAAAAAAAAGACTGTGTCTATGCCCCCCACAAAAAAAAGCGTCCAAGCTAGCTGCTACACCGCCGTCTTTGCTAACCTTCCATGACAAGCAAGCACGCCGCCATGTTTCACCAGCAAGTGTCAACTTCGCACGTAAACGGCCTTCCAGAATACGACCAGGACGGCTCGGTATTCACAAAACCGATATACGTCACGTTGCACGCGGCCCCCAGTGCAATGGCGCCTCGGCTACGCAGTCTGGAGCGCGTAAGTTATGTCATGAATACGGCCTACGGGGGCTACAAACAAACAGCCCGAGCGCGGCTAGCTGCTCTTAGCACGACTGCGAGCTAACGTGCACACACTGTGACGGCGCAGTCCCAAATACAACAACAAAACACATTAGCGCTTGTAATATGTGACGGACGAAAAGAGAAAAAATATGCGCCATGAGTAGCGTAATCCTCACAATACACCAAAATGATCAATCGCGTGTGTGGCCCGAACCGGTTCAAGGCCCAGCGCGAAGACAGCTCATGCCGAGGTTCACTCCTGACAGCGGGCGGAAAACCACCACCGCTACGGAGCCTTAACGCGTTTTTTACCGGACTCCGCCGACTTCCCAGCCTCGCTACATACGCCGGTGTCAGACAAGCAAGCACAATTCATACCTGGCTGAGTCTGTTGTCGCGCTCGGAGGACCTTCCTCGCCCCAAATCCAGAACAAACAGTCCCCGTTCGACGTCAATGACGTCAGACGCACGGCGAGCGGGCGGGAGGGAGGGACACCGCTGTCAGTGTCAGGCGAAGCTCCGCCCCCTCTTTGCCCTCTTCGGGCATATTACGCAATCATTTGCAAACATTACAACGCTTAAACTCCCGTAACAATGCAACTTTTACTTACCTATGGTAAACTAAAACGTTTTGTCATATATATTGATCTTTACAAAATAAACATAAATGTAAATACATTGAAAGCAGCCTTTTCATAAAATGCATGCGTGCGTGCGCGCGCGCGCCAATAAATGAAGAACACTGGAGTCGACCTTACCTTTATTGATATGGACAATAAATTAATACAGCAGCAGCAAATAAGAATCGGAATTAAGGAAACAAGGGGACATGAGCAAATCTTGCATATTGCACGAATAAAAATAAATCATGTCATGCTTGCTTCGGGGTTAGATTACTTGTAAGATTTTTGTCCCTCCTTGATGCAAAATAGTCTTATGATATCCTTGTATATCTGCTCCCCAACTGTTTGCTTATGATGCTAAAGCCAGCTAAACGTTCTTGGGACGACTCATGTCTGGGCATTTTTTATGCATTTATTTTTACTGCTTTGAAAGGGCATCTCTCCACAAGGGGGCTCAAATTCCCCACGCAAACACCATCACTTTATGGACGAAACTGTCAAGAGCAAAATGAGGTAATAAGCATAAACTGTTCATTTTCACCGACCATACTAATTACCGCCAGACCTGTTCAATCAGGAAATAAAAACTTAAAATTAAGTTGGCCAACATATCAAATTGATGCAACAAAATGTCACAATAGACATATTAAAAATAAAGATGAGAAAATAGGTTCATCAGTCGGAAAGGATTCACAAGAAGTTTGAAAAAGTCAGGAGTCAAGACAGCTAGTTGCTGGCTTTATCCGCTGATCTGTTTCCCCTTTACTTTTTTTTGCTCAGTTGTGTCAAACCCTGACAAGGAAATAGTTATTTTCAGATGGTGTTAGTTAGGGAGACGGTGTTGAATCATTTTGCTGACATGTGACTGATTGTAGGTTTCAATCCATTTGGTATAGGCACAGTAAGTCAAGTGTGAAAAGGTTGTTTTCTCAAGTTTATTCATGACACTGTTGAATAGTAACATTAATAGCAAAGAAACATTACAATTGTCAAGTCACACCTGCTTTAAGTAAAACAGTCTACTTCTCAGTTGACAGTTGGAAAGAAACGAGAAAAAAAACAACCAATTTATAGTATATCAGCAACAGGTATGGCCCTTAACGCCATTTGTAGGCTGACAAAAGTATATAATACAAAGTGCCTTGAAACAATTTAACAAAAATGTAAATTAATAACTTGAAAAATAAAAGGCACACAACCAAGCAAAACATTTATTTTATGGTCATCTTTGGATTGGTATCAAACTGCCATGTTCCAAATGCACTCTCACACTACTCGACAAAGTATATACATGAACATTTAAGTGGAATAAAGTGAAAAATGTAAGGGTTACATATTTCATTGTGTGTCATGTGTCTGCTCCAGTTGGCAGGGAGAATTCACCGAAAAGTCATTTCTGCTCATCGTCTTCAACAGCAGCAGCCACCTCCGCTCCCTCCTCTTCATCAACTTCATCGTGGACCACGTATCCCTCTTCGTCGTATTCGCCATCGCCGACTTCAAACCCTTCTTCCCCCTCTGCCGCATAGTCGTCGTCCTCATGGTCCCCCAGCAATTCGTCGTCACCCTCCATGACTGCCTCCCTCTGCCCCTCCTCCTCCTCCTCCTCCATCCGTACTTCCTTGCCTGCTTCTACCTGTGTTGCCTCCTCAGTTGCCTCCTCAGTTGCTTCCTCCTTGCTAGCTGACTCCTCGGTCACCGCTTCTGCCACTTCGGGCTCCTTAACAGCAACAGACTCCTTCTCGCCCTCTGTTGCGTCCACTACCATGGAATCAGATGCATCCTGGCCCTCCTGGTTACCAATAAATGGATTTTCTCCCTGTAAAAGGCAACAAACCTGGGTGAAAATCTGCCATTCAAGTGGGCGGCTAAACTATATGTGACGGGTTCGGGCAAAAGTGTCCACATGTACCAAAAAATAAAAATTGAGATTGATGTATTCGAATTCCGCACTTAATTCCCTTTAAAATTATATATAATTGATGGACGTATCTAAAAAAAAAGAAAAAAAAAAGTTGCGCCAATTTTAATGTTGGAAGGGATGAAACCCTAGTTTTGAGAAAAAAGGGTTTTAAAGTTTTGGTACTTGCATCTTTCAAATGTCCATAGCAACCAGTACCTTAGGAAAAAGATAATGAACGTGAAAATTTCAGGAACTGTTAAAATATCAATGGAAATTCAATTCCAATAGCACGCAAGGATCTCGTCCAAGATTTAAACCCTTTAAATGTTTTGTAAGTTGAACTGAACTGAGCAATTGCAGTGTGAAAAAGGGTTTAATATGGCGGTGAAGTGAAATATAAGTGAAATTCTGCCTCCACAAGTGAAAACAGAATTAGATATTTATCGCCACTCACTTCGCGTATGTGTTGTTAAATTAGCCATCAAATTTACATACTGTAAAATAGGGATGTAACGATATCACGATATGATAATTATCACGATATCGTGGGGAGGTTTGCGATACAAAAAGTCACAATATTGTAAAAAAAAAAAAAAATAAAAATAAATAAAAAAATAAATAAAAAGAGCACATACTAAAAAAAAAAATTGCTTTTGTACATAAAATTACATATAAATAACAAAATTGCATATAAACAAACTACAATCTCTAATAACACTTAAAATTGAGGCGCTTAATTAATAATGCACGTACAAATTGAGTTCCTCCACATATTGACTCGCTTCACAAGCATATTATGACCAACATCTGACGATTAGTGTGTACTTTAAACAGAGAAGAGCCAAAACATGCCTTGTGAAAATTAAATTGTAGATAAAAAAGTAGCCACCAGAGGGTGCTAGAACTGCACAAAAGGAAATCAACGACTTTTTTGACCAGATTTGCTGCTTTTAATTTTGTGACATGACGACGATAAATTATGGCTGTTTTAATATCGCAATATCACGATATTGCTGGTATCGTTATATCCCTAGTGTAAACATTGCCAAGCTGCTTTTAAAGTGTAAATTAAGTGGAACCATTTAATTTTGTTAAGGAATAGCTTTCCCATAATCTGTTATTTTTGGAATTCATCTTCCATTATGAGCTGAAAAACTCTAATGCAACAAAAGTGTGACTTTTGCACCACCGTGTGGAATCTTGGTGCCGTTAGGCCCACTTTAAAGCTTCGTCTTGAGACTCCATGACGCTACCTACCTTGAGATAGCTCTCCAGCTTCTTTCCAATGACTTTGTGGTTGAGGATGCTGCGTGCAACAGACAGGCTGGCTCTCTTGGACTGCTCCATCATTCCCTTGGATCACAGACAGAGATCAAAGTTCCGTAAAGTGGAAGTTTTTTTTTTGTTTTTTTGTTTTTTTAAAGCAATTTTATGGAGGTCAGTTCATTCCACTACCACAAACTACGCCCCTATGTTTTTCGTGTCACGAGGAGAAATCTATGCAGACATAAGTGATGTGTATAAATAAGTGAAATAAGATTATGTGTCTTAAGTTTTTTTTTTTTTGTTTTTTTTTTTTTAAATCTACTCTAAATTGAAGTGTGAGATAACAGAAAAAGTTTTAATGTCAATTGACGATGTCCTTCATCATGACACGTGTATTTCCAGCACAACATGCATCAATGTACCCTGCGATTGTAGTTATGGTCGGGGGATTTGATGTGTTTTTGAATCACGTGGAGCTCCATGGGCATGAAAATGTCACATGCGCTGCAGTGTGCAGCTTCCACTTTCTTCAAGAAGTGCTCCATGCCAAGATCTGTAACAGAGTATGCAACATATACAATCCTGTGGGATTACTGAAAAAGAAAAAAAAAAAAAATGCCAGCCTCTACATCAGACCCAGAGTTGCCGTCTCCTACCCCTAGTGAGGTCCTGGTCTCTGTACATCTGACAGATGGCAGCACTGTGGTGTTCCATCTGGCTGACAATTTGGTCAGTTTTCTTGAACTTGTTCTGCAAGTACTCCTGGGAATAAACATGGACAGTCAGTCAGAAAAAGTGATTAGTTGTGTGCTGCACATTTATTCTATTGTGGCCAGGGGTGTTACTGCTTATATTTTTAAGATGAGTTCCAGCATACTAAATAATTAACGAACCAACTATGATACAGTTGTCGAGTGCTAATCACCTGTAGGAAGTCTGTGGTCGGCTTGGACAGTTGGCCCGCGAGGAACTTGAAGTGCTCCTTGTGGAAGCGACTCTCCAAATGACGTTCCATGTCGTCCTTGTACAATGATTTGAACTTGCACATAGAGCACGCAAACATCACCCTGGAGGGTGGAAATGGGAAAAGTCTGCGTTTAAGTCTGCCGTGAGGTTGAGCAGTCGCATGAAGAACTGCTTCCTGCTCACCTCTCCTGAAATCCCCTCTTCTTTTTCGCTTTTGACTTGGTTGGGGCTCGGGGAGGAGGCTGCTTCCTCTGTGCCGCCGCCGCTGTAGCTGCCACCACCACCTCCTCCTCCTTCTTAGCGCCCTCTTTGTGTTTCACAGCACCTGAGAGGAAGACGAGAGCAGAGCTTAGTTGTGCTGAGATGCCGACATTCATCATCAGCAAATATTTCAGTATAGTATTATCGTATGCGGTAAACCTGTAGAAACTGACTGCCAGAACAATTTGTTTGAATTTGACAATTTTTAAAAATCTGTCAAGGACATAACCGTGGGGCAGGTATAGCAGTAATAGGACTTCTGCATTATCATTGATAAAAAGGCAATGATTTCATGGGTATCTAATTGTGTGACCCTTGTTCCATGCACAGTGTTGCAGTAACTAACGGTGTTATCTGGTAAAGTTCAACATCACAACAAGCAATGTCAATGAGATGACTGCTCGGTTGCTCACCTGAACTTCTTTCAGTTTTCCCCTGGGGGGGAAAAAAAAAGACAAAATGTTATTTATTGTTTGTAACAGATGGTACAGTTGAGCCCTATACCAGGCAGACATGGTTCAACTCAAGTGACCCAATTCTTATGTTCCTCCCATGTGGTCCCATCTGATACTCACAGTAGCAGCAGCAGTCATGGTAGTAGCAGCAGCCTCACTGTCATCACCAGTTTTTTCTTCTTTCACTGCAGAGAAAACGATCAGACAAGTTGTCAATTAAAGGGATAGTTCGGATTTTTTGACATGAATCTCTATTTCATCCTCACCTCCAATGGCGTGCGATCATCCCTGACAGCGTTCGGTGACACGAGTTCTGGTCCGTTTTTGCTTGAGAGGAATATAGTCCGGCAAGACGCGCACTAACTTACAAGTTGTTTGTCTTTTCGAAGGAGGAAGGCGCAGCTATCAGTTGTCTACAGGGTGACGGGCAGTGATAGGAACAAATAGAAAAATAGTGCCCGGCGGTAATGGAGTCTGACTTTTTTTTTTTCAAGAGAGTATTTTGTGATGCAAATTTATTACTCTTTTGACCACAAATTGTTTTCAGAAGAAAAACGCTTTATTTACTTGACGCCAGCCACCTTGCCGGACTATATTGCTCTCGAGCAAAACCGGACCAGAACTCGTGTCACAGAACGCTGTCGGGTAAGTCAGTGCCGATCACACACCACTTGAAGTGAGGATGAAATAGAGATTCATGTAAAAAAAACTGAACTATCCCTTAAGTGTTTCCTAAAAGGGCTCACAACAGCTTCAATTGAGCATGCTAACGAAAACATGCCGCATGACTGCAACGCATGACTGCAACTTACCATTAGGAGCGCTACTATCTGTGGTTTCAATCTTGTTCATTTTAGACTCTGGCTCATCTGCAGGAGTGAGCATTTGCTTTCTCTTCTTCTGAACATCATTTTGTGGTCTTGCCTGCTGAAATTCACCAAAACAAACTTGTTGATAGGGTCAAAAACATACTTTTGCTTTGGTTTCATTTGGGAAAAAAAAAGGAACATTCATGACAAAAAACAACCCAACAATTCAGTGCCAAACAAGTACACCCCTTTTAAATCAATTTGATCAATGAACAACTTGTATTACTTACAATTTACCTGGTTCGACTTTGACTAGTGTGCACTCCTTTATAGAACATTAAACGGGTAAAAAAGGGCTTTTTTTTTTTGAGAATGCACATCTCTAATTTGATTTGCAGTCAAGCAACCCAATTTGGGTCCGTATGATGTAGTATAGTAAGAAAAGGTTTTCCAACACATTGGTGTGTACTTATGTTTAGGAGACGATCAGCATCACAGTGAATTTAATATAAAACATTGAAAACCCTGTTCAAAGGCCTGGTTTTGTGATAGTAAAAGTGTTTATGAACAGTTATGAGAATGATTTATGCAACCACATCAGTTGTTTTTACTTACCCCATCAAAATTGTTTGGATATTTATTAAAATGTTTTATTAAAAAAAAAAAGAAAAAAAAAAAAAAAAAAAAGAGGAAGTCAACCCAAATTTCTTTACAATAACATATTCTATGTAGCACCACAACCCTAAACATGGTATCCTGATTAATTTCTCATTTGTGGGCTATGGATAAAGCAGCAAAATCCACCTGCTTTTTGGTCCAACTCAGGGATAGGCCATTTAATTTAGCCACTTGCTGTAGACTGAAAATGACATCACAGTTGCTCAGGTAACAACCAATCACGTCTCACCTGTTTTCGAGGTGGGTCATGTGACATTAACGAGCTAAGCCACGATTGGTTGTTACCTGGCCCCTATGAGGTTCCTGCACAAATGCAGTGCTAATCAGAATGCCATGTTCAGATTAGTATGGGTGCAACCAACATATTGCTGTGAAGAACATTTTTGAGTTGCTGACTATCACAGAAACCTGACCTTTTCTTCAAACATGTTGACTTTAAATTACAAGCAACACCACTAACAAGAAAATATGCCATTGGAAATGTTTAAAGAGACCAATACGTGATTTTTGTTGTTTTGCCTTCCATTAGCTAGTATATGAAGCAGCTTTTTGCATTCATGAAACATGAAGAAAAAAAAAAAACCTAAACAAAACAGCACATCTAACTAATAACTGGTGCAGTGAGAAGCACAAGTTACTTTTAATTTACACAAGAGCAGTGGAGCTCCATGAGGAACTTGACATTACATTGAATATATTTAATAAAAGGTGGGCGGAGTGTGGGGGGCAGTTGATTTAAATGCCGCTATAGAGTGGGCATTAAATGAAAGGCTGGCTTGATGGTTGGTCGATAGTAGATAAAAGGTGGGAATCAGAACGGGCTCTTAGCCAGTATCTGAGTAGGGCTTCCTCATTTGGCAGGAGGTACTTACTTTGTTGAGGGGTCTCTTGCGGCCTCGCTGGCGGCCGGCCCGTGGGCCCCCTCCAAAATGCCTCCCGGGAAAGTCGTGGGGCCCTTGGGAGGGACCCTGGTGGAAACCTCCACTCTCTGAGTACATGCGGTTGGACAGGAGGGATGGGAGCTTGCCTCGACCACCCCCTGGGGAGAGACCGCCTCCCCGGCCACCTCCGCCAAATGGCATGGGGTCTGACCTGTAGCCCCCAAACCCTCCGCCAGATCCTCGGCCCCCAGCACCTCCGCCCCTTCTGGGGGAACGACGGCCTGCTCCGGCCCAGCCTCCCCCACCAGAGCCACTGGTGAAGGACTCCCTCATATTCTGTCGCATTTTAGCGACTCCATAGGAAGGGGAGAGGCTGTTGAAGCCGCCTCCCCCTCCTTGGCCCATGCCCCCTCCGAAGCCCGAGCCTCCTCGCTGGCCCAACGGCATGTTGTCACCACGGCCATCATCGCAACCATAGCTACCGCCACCGGATCTGTAGAGATCTCGGGAGGAGGAGGAGAGCGAGTCGAAAGAATCGAACTGGCCAAACCTGCGGGATGGAGGGAGAGGGTTGACAGAGAAGAGCAGAAAGCAAGGCAGGGAGGGGCGTCAGGTTTGGATTTCTCCACCTGAAAGTCATTCGCCTCCAGTGTCGCCATTTTCTTGTCAGATCACAAGACAGACATCCACCAAAACATCGGCCTGATCGCAATAACTTACAATAAAACATAACAAATCAGCTCTGACCATTACAATTACAAGAAGCCTTCCAACTACATTTTCAGTCAGAGGTCAACCACTGTAGCCAGCAGAAGTGGAGGAAATGCAAATTTACTTCCTCATTGTAGGATGAGCAGACCAACAGAGCCAATGGTGCTTTTGAGAGCAACTGATTACCGTTTAAGTTTGACAGTGTTTTCTTATTGCTTGTAGGCACAGCAGACAGCCTTGAGCAAATCACTGCGCTGTAAGGCCAGCGGCTTTAAACTCATCTTTTGTGTGAATCCTAAAGCCAGAGCGCAAGGTTAGGTCACATGGATGAGGAAGATAAATGCTTGTGAATAAAGTAGACAGCGACAACAGAGGACAGCGTTCAAGGAGTCAAGAACGAGTAAACAAGTATCCCGATACCAGCAACAAAATGGTCGTTTGTGACTTGGAAGAACGTGAACTAACAAAATGGATGGGAAGTGAAGAGCAACAAAATACATCGCCAGAATGCTTCTACTTGATACTTGTCAAACAAACTTATGCCCAGGTTTTTGTTTTCCCTTTTCAAATAGTATGTGTAACAACAACAGCACATGTAAGCACATACAGTGCCTTGCAAAAGTATTAGTCCTCCCAAGGAAGCACCTTTTGCTGCGATAACAGCTGCAGGTGTTTCGGGTTACGTCTACCTGTTTTGAACATCTAGGTATAGACGTATATTTTTCTTTCAACGTCACAACTTTATCCTGGACCCGCCTAGTGTGTTCCTTGGCCTTCATTGTGCTATTTGCTTAACACACCTGTAAAACCATCACAAAGCAGCACATTTATACTGAGATTACATTACACTATTTAACATCAGTCATTTAGGTCAACATTGGATCATTCCGGAAACATTAAGAATTTTCTGGAGCCAGTTGGCTGCACAGAGAGAAATGGGGGGTGAATAATTTCACACACTGTACTCATCAGTTATTTGTGCAAAAAAAAAAAAAAAGTTTAAAATACCGGATTAATTTGTTCCACTTCACAATTACACCCTTATGTTTGAAGTCTGAAATGTAGCAAAAGGTTAAAAAAAAATAAAAAATACACTTCAAGGGGTGCTAATACTTTTGCAAGTCACCGTACCAGCAAAGAGATATTTGAGCTTTTCATTACTAGTAACATGGCCCGCAGGACAAACGTGTATTAAGACTTGCGTAACCACAATAAAACAATAACTCAACAATAAATGAATACCAAATGCCTTACCTGTCACCTCGGCTCTTCATGCCCCCTTCCAACTGAGTGAGCATGTCCAAGCGCTGATTAATCTTGGCAATGACTTCATCCGCATGTGTTATCTTTTGCTGGAGCATGGATGACCCAGAGAGGCCTCTCTTGGAGCTGCCACCTCCGTAGCCCCCGTAACCCGACATGGAATTTTTATAATTGCCACCAAATAGATCAAAGTTCCCAGAACCTAATGCAGATTACAGGATTATATAGACAAACACCAGAACGTCCAACTATTCATTCATTCACCGTCATTACAGTACTCTCATGCCCGTGTTTGACCATTGAGGAGGTAAATCTGGACTATATTTATGGATTTAAAATTTATTACAGCCACAGGCAACACCATACATACGTCTACTTGTTTCTAGCAAAGATGTATGCACATTTTTTCACATATTTATTTTACATAGTTAAAGTACAGTATTTGAACCCGTGACACGACGGAATAAAGCCCTCATTCGCGCATAATGTGTACTTGTAGCTCTCGCGCGAATCACGGCAAAATAGTCATAGATTGCAAATCGCCGGTCACGGCAAAATAACCCCTTCGTTCAGTATTCAATATCAGTGCTTACCTCTGTTGCCAGACCCTCCATCACCCCAATTGGAAAATCCTGTAAGATACAAAACCGGTGCCAAATTCAGCCAAAAGAGTCAAATTTATGCCACATTTAGGATTAAGAATTACAAACGGAGAGTATAAATCTACATTATAGCAGTTCGACGTTTTTCCCCCACTTCCCTTAATAAACGGCTATCTTTTAAGACATTTTGTTTGAACGTCCATATTAAACGATCTAAAATGTCCCGAGATGCACTAATTGAATAATGTATTTTACGAAACGTGTAAATCGCTAACAAGGCAACGTGCTAACAGTCACACACAAACCGACGGCTACGCTAACAATGGGTTAGCTTAACGTTAGCTTGTGATGTCGACGAAAATAACGACGGCTTCGCTATTGGAACGTTCATAGCTATGACAATTTTAACGCATTAAATGAAACGTTATTTTTATTTGTCATTTCATAAAAAAAGGAGATTTTAAATTTGTTGAAATGTAAAAAAATAAAGTCGACAGGGCTTCAACTACTTCAACTACATGGCGATTGCTCCCAATGAGCTAAACTAGCGGCTAAAGATAATCTAAAAACAGCTACATAGAGCGACGAATATTATACACAGCAAGTGGCTATGTTGTTCGTGAGGTATGCGACGACAATAGATGCATATTTACCTGAGCCATAGTTTCTCCCTTCCATCGTATTTTATGGATTATAAACGCAAGTAGGCCGAGAAGCGCTTGTTCGTCCTCTGCGCATTCAAAGCACGACGAAGCTGGTCACGTCACGTGACTACATCGACGTCACTTTGTTGTACAAGGCCGCAAGGGGCGTGGCCTACAAGGCGTTTTGCAGCAAGAGACCTTTAGGGCTGTGAAATTAAGCCTTTAGGGGGCAGCATAGTTTCATTTTTCTGGTACTGTAAAACCACAGCACCGTGTGTCAAGGAAGTGAATTCTGCTTTTTCTTTGGCCTTCTATAGTTTTATTGTATTTGCAGCAATTTACATTAAGCATATTACGTCAAGAAATCTATGTACTATAAGCTTTGTTAATTAATTTCATTTCATGACAGCTGTACAGAAAGTTGAACAGTCGTTTTGGTATTTTGTTTGTTTGTTTGTTTTAGTTTAGTGGACAGTTGGCAGCTCGTGGCCCCATGTGCCCCCCCCCCCCCCCCCCCCAGTTGCCCAGTTGCGCTGCTGAAAAATTGTGGCTCCCCTCCATGATTTAAATTGTTCAGCCCTGCTACATACATGAAAACAACTACAACTAATACTAAAACTAATAAAAACGTCACTAAAACAAAGTAAATTTGAAAACAAACAAAAATAACAACAACACCCGGGCATCCACCTGAGGGACTTCAGAGCACCGCCCCATCGCCAGAAAAATTGAATGAGCGGTAAAAAGTTTTTTTTGCTGGGCAATATACACCAGATGCATGTCAACCACAAAAATCTTCCATTCAATTTATTTATTATACTCATAATCCCTCAAGGGTAAATTGAACCCAACCCAGTCCCTGGTGTAAATATTTTGTGTTGCACACCACAAAGAGAAGAACCACATCAGACACATGCAGGCATGCAAGGAGAGATGTCTAGAGTCAAAGAAAAAACCCAGTGTGGCGCCTCTTGAGCTGCGGACGTGGAGATGATGCCTTGCATAAGGGCACCTTGACGCGACAGTAGCCAGGAAGCCGACAACCAACAACTGGTTAGGATTTTTACAGTTTGTCGATAACGGGGGCTTGACCGTTCTGAAGTTCTTATAGATGGTTGGTGGGGGCGCAATAAATAAACACACACAGCAAAAAGAAAATAATGAAAGTTATTTTCCTAAAAACAGACAAATTGTATAAACCTATGTGAACAACAGTAAAACGTTACTATTCAAAATCTTCGTCACACACAGATGTGGTGGGGTTAACTGTGTTTACTTTAGACCCCCAAATGAACTACAGTCTTCCCTCGCTATAACGCGGTTCACTTTTTGCGGTCTCGCTGTATCGCGGATTTTTTTTAAAGTGCAATTTTGCATATTTTTTTACAGTAATATACCCATTTTATAAAAATTTATGAAGGTTTGAACATTGTCAATGTTTGAACAAGAGAGAAATGTGAGAACATGTAAATGCCTCAATGAGAAAAGTGTATAAATTGTGCCGTCGGGGATTTTAGAGCCTTAAAACATTTAGAAGAGTTGTAAAACATAAAGCTAACTACTTCGCGGATTTCATTTATTGCGGGTATTTTTTGGAACCTAACCCCAGCGGAAAACGAGGGAACACTGTACAACCGCCCCTGGACAGATGTTTTGACAACCCCCCCCCCCACTTGCCCACCCATTGGTCTCCACCCAGGCAGCCTCTTCTTCCCTGATCACCGCCTCCCTGGATCCTCAGTTGACCAGCGTCGCAAGTGAGCGTCGCTCCAGCGCCCGCCAAATCTTCCCCCCTCTCCTTCATCGCATATTTCGACTCTTTTTAATTTCTTTTTCCCCACAACGACTATCTCCACGACAAGGTTTTCTCCAGCGAAAACTACTTGCGCACCCAAACCAGCTTGCACGGCTCAAGGATCTTTTTTTTTTTTTTTTTTCCTCGACTCAAGCCAAGAAGCAGTCGATGATGCGAGAAATGTGGCAACAGCGCGTTTGATTTTATTGTCATTTGTGTCTTTGCTCTATTGCTTTTTTTTTTTTTTTTTTTTTTTTTGAGGCTGGGAATCATCTTGAGACGAGAGGAGGCTGCCTGCTCGAAGACATTTGAGAGGTAAATAGCTCACTCACACGCGACACTCAGCTGGCTTTTCTCCTCCCAAAAAACACTCAACGTGTTTTGAAAAAGCTCTCAAACGCCGCAGACGAGACTAGTTACAAAACATCGTCTTTCATCCTTCTCTCTTCATTTCTTGTAGTTTAGTGCGTAATTTCTGGAATAGCAGCAGCTACAAAAAAAATCTGCAAATGCACGAAATAGTCACCAATGCCGCTTCATAACACACGTGTGTCTATTTTTGTGGTTGCATTCATTCATTATATGTTCACATAAAGCCAAAATCTGCTCTAGGCTGTTTTCTGTAGGATCGCACCAGTTTGTATTTGCATTTCTCTCTTCATTATATATATTCTTTTTTTCTTGCAATTAAATCTGATTTATATTTCACTACCAATAATGATTATTTTTGGACATATTACTGACTTGTTACAATTATTTAATTACATTTTAGTTTTGTCATTATAAATAAATTTTCATGAGAAAAAATAAAATAATACAGTATTGAGATTCAAATCTATATTACTGTACATGAAACCTTTGCAGCAACAGTTTGCTCTCAAGATTATTTACTTGGACTTAATGACTTTTAAAAATTATTTGAAATTATGTATTTATTTTATTTTCACAAACATTCCCCCCCCCCCAAAATGGTAAAGTTCAAATCTAAAAGTAAAATATAAAACTAAGTTTTTCCTTCTGCCTCTTTCTTTAACCACAACTTATTTTGGGACATATTATTGACTTTTAACAATGATGATCTTTTTCTGGGTTTAATGTCTATTAAAATAACTCATTACGATAAACACCTTTTTCTATTTTCATTTTGTTTTCATTTTGGACCACAAACAGAGGGGGGTAATGTAATTGAAGACCATTATAAATGCATTGGGGGTGGGGGATAACCCAAAAAATTTGTGAGAAAAAAAAAAGATGAGAAACTGCAAATAAATGCAAGAAAAACTGGGGTTGACTTCCATAAAAAAAACAAAAAAACAAACAAAAAGCAGATGAAATAAAATTACAACATATTTTTTTAAATATATATATATATTAAATATATAAAATAAAAAATAAAAAATCAGCGAATGGGTGCAAAACTGTGTGCATGTGAGGATCCACTGTATTGGATTTGATTGATGATGAATTTTTAATTGATTCAAATGAATTCAACCTCTCATTTTGACAAATTGAACTACATCCATGCGGCGGCACAACCCCTCCAGGTTATCATTGTTCTGATGACACTGGAATGGAAGCAGGAGTTCAGAACATTCAGCAAGCCATTCCTCCATCTTTCATCCAGCTGTCCCTATAAAAACCCCTACACCTACTCCCACCCTGAATTCCCTTAATTTCTCCAGTCCCCAACCTTGACTCCCCGTCTCCCCTCAAAGACGACTCACTCGCAATTCAAGACCCGCCAGGGCCCCAAGAGGCGGGGCCGTTTCATCCTGACCGTCCTTGTCAGATTTTTCTTCTCCGCGATGGTGACGATGGCGGTCCGGGGCGGTCGTTTTTATACCGTAATGTGAGGTTTTCTTTCTATGCCGTTGACGGCAGCAGGTTGCAGTCTCGTTGCATCATGCTGTGGCCTCGAAAAGGTCAGACACGAGTCTTTTTCCTGTTCTTGGGTGCGTCTTGCATAAAAGCCCCTTTCCACCCACACTGTCTGCTGCAGGGTGGGTGGGTGGAGGGCTGGGAGCTGCTCACATACACTGTTAGGTTCAGAAGTAATTGGGCAATGGCAGCGTTGCCGTTATATACCGCCATACTGAGGAGGCATATTGTGCATTTCCACTCTGTAATTTAAAACAGTTCCCGGGAATCTTGTGCACATACCTGTCACTCGTTTTCATTGAAATACCCCATGGATCGATAATTATAACACTTTAAACACCCTACGTTTTTAGCCTTGCTGAAATAAGCCCACTTGTCTTATGAAAGTAAGCTAGCGCTCACGCCGCCTCACGGCCAATGGCGAGTAAGGATTTTCTTACCACGGGTGAAGTTAGTAGGGCTATCTCGATTCTATTTTCCCTCAAAGAGGCAGCGCTTCACTTGTCAATTCGGTCACCAAATTGGGACGTTCGTCATTGACGGATTGCCGAATGTATTCACGGATTGATGATTACATTGACAGATGAAAACCCACTTCACTCAAACGTAAATGGCACCCTGTGATCAGAAGCTAACGCTGTTCGCTAATGCTAATCTGAGCATCTAGCGAATCACAATGCAGCTCTTTACCTTTTATCTCCCCGTGTAGCCTGACTCTAAATTAATGGCTAATTTAACTAGTGTTGTTCCGATACCGATACTGGTATCAGCAGAGGTGCCGATACTGCATAAAAACAGTGGTATCGGTATCGGTGACTACTCACAAGTAACATGCCGATACCATTAATTCCAACGCTAATATAGGAATTTGGATGCAGCGTCTTGTGTCATGCTCGTGCACAACATTCACTGATATGTGACATGTTCACTGCATGCCGATCTAAGATATCCTATTGGCCCTTGAATGTTCTGAACCAATGGCAGGATAGGTTTTTCATGTTGAGGAAAAAAAAATAAAAAATTATTACACTTAATAAATGTTTGCATATAGGAATATCTGTTCATGTCAAACTATAGTGTCTTTTTTAATTTAAATTAAAAAAATGTATGTATTTTAAAATATATGTTATATAAATTACAAATATTTTTTAATTTAAATTAAATTTAATTACAACTTATAAATAAATAAATAAAAGCATTTTTAATTGAGTGATTAGTCCTGATTAACTCATATAAGCCCAAAAACGTGTAAACACGTTTTTAATACTTTGTCATTCACTCCCAAAAACGTGTTTGCACGTTTTTTTGTTTTTTATGCAAGAGCATACAGAAGGCTTTGATGCAGCTTCTGACATGAAGAGGTGGCTTAAAACAATGGCAGTTATTACAAACACAGCCAGAAGGTGGCAGCAGTGTATAAGAGATCAGCCAGGGCCATGTTGCAACAAGCTCTGTTTGTCAGTGTTTTCACCAGGAATGTGAATATTGATGAAACTTGGCTATATTCTAATGCTAATGGCTGCAAAATGTAAACATACAACAAATATACTTTTTTTTTCCTGATGAAAGAAGAGTCTCTAATCTTTCTTCTTGTAGGTTTCATGTTTTTATAGCAACAAAACAATGTTCTGAGGGCCTTGCAAAATCTGTGAAAAGGGTGTTTCTTCAATGAAAATGGCTGGGAGTCAATGAGTTAATAAAAATTCTAAGGTGTGATTAATCTGATTAAAAAATGTAATCGTTTGACAGCTCTATAAATAACCCAATTTGTGTCAAAAAGGGACCAAACCAACTTTTTGGTTTGTTTGACTAAGTAACCCAAAAAGTTGTGTCAGTCCCTTTTTGACCCAAACCAATGAAAAATTAAATTTCTATTTAAATACGGGAGGAGGAGAGTGCCGTGACGTCCCCCTCCCGGCTACATCCTCCTCCCAAACTCCCCTCACTGTGTTGCTGGCTGTTGACTATCACTGGCCCGCTGTTTGTACATGATAAGTTCAGCGGGTTCAGAGGAGCCATAAAAGCGCCGCTTGCCCCGGCAGCAGGGGCAGGAGCGAGCTGGTCCTCCTTGGGAGGGGTAGGAGGAGGATGGTGGGAGGCGATGGAGCGGGCCTCCCCTGGTTCTCCTCCATATGCAACGCTATTCCGCTCGCTTTTGCTTGGCTCCCTGCTTGGCTGCGGTATTGTTTCTGGGCGCAGCCCTGCACCAGACATTCATTTTTCTCCTCTTAGTATGCGACCGCAAACCAACCGCTGGCTCCCTGCGTCCATTCATCCCAGGAATGTCTTATTCACCTCGTCTCCCCGTCTCCCTGAGTGAAAGCTCGCATGCGCCCGGGTGCCAACATCTGCAAATAAGCAGACACATGTGCGCACATGCTTTTCGGCCGCGCATAGCTGTGCCATCACGCTTGCGCAATTCGGCAAACGCGCGCACGCACGTGCGCACACGAAGCGCGACCACCTGTGAGGGTCCACGCACACACATACGCATCCACAACCCCTGCTTTTCTTCTCCCCTCTTTTCCATTATCCTCATGAGAGTGCAGAGCCGGGGTCTTCTCTTCCAAACCAAACATAGAGAAAATTCCACAAACCCCACCCGCCTTCGACCTCCCCTCCATCGCTCTCATTCTCTCCCCCTCCCGTCCGCTCGCTGCCTGCCTGTTGCTTTCTTCCAGGGCTGTGTTTGAGGAAATAGGAGAAAAAATCATTTTGGCCTCCTCGAGGAGGATCTGACAAAGCGAGTGAGTGGAACGTGAGAAAGAAAATAGAACGGTCTTGATGGTAAACAAGGATGAAGTGTCACGACAGATGGATCAGAGTGGGACCAAAGCCTTGTTGCTTGTTGTTTTTCATTCTGCTTTTTTTTTTTTTTAATTTATGGCATCAGTGATGATACTGACACTTCGGTTTGGTGTCTGCCTCCCATCCAGATGTGTGTTCTATGACTACATCATCATCATAGTGTTTTGGCCTCTGAAAAAAAATGTCTTTGTCCTGCTTCAGTCTTCAACTTTAAGATTGTAGGGAGTATTTTGTGAGAAAGAAGGGTCATTTTGGTGGGTTGGTAGGCTTTTTGCAGCCGAATCGATTTTTAAACGTCTATTTTTGATGGAAAAATATTCAACAAAACGTTTTACTTAGGGTTAGGATTCACACCTCAATCGTGGAAGAATGTTATATTAATAGAACATTAAACCTTAATATTTTATTTCAATGCTGTTCAAACATGAAACAGATTACAACCTGTTTGTTAAATACAATGGCACACAGTTATAAAGATTGAAGTTTCTGATAAATAAGAAATTTTCATACAAATCTTACAGTGTACATGTACAAGTTTACTGAATAGTATTTTGTAAATTTGAGTAAAAAATCACAACAATCGACTAAATTTGTATCGGGGTTAATCGGTATCAAATTGAATCGTGATGCGAATCGAATCATCAGGCACTAGACAATTCACACCCCTAATATATATCTATATCTATATATCTATATACTTCAAAACTGTCTATATTGGTTCACACTAAATTTAAAAAACAAATAATGACTTCAAACTTTATTTTTAAACACAATGGAAGACCTGTTAACACTCGGTATAATAGAGGATCACAACAACAAACAGTAGCTTTAAAATACCTGAATTATGAATAAAACACCTGTAATCTGTACTGATTTTTAAATTCCTCTTTGTTTTCCTGACATGATCAATTTTCAGAAGTTACCAAAAGTTTACTCGCAAAAGAATAGTGAGCTATCTTGTCATTCAATTCAATTTATTGTGCTTCACTGCTTCTCCTTCTGATGTGTCTGCCTTGGCCACCAGGAGGCAGTACTGCATATCCAGTCATGCAAACAGAAATGAAGAAGAATATACTTTTTCTTCTACAGCATTTCGACTCACTAAGTTGCTGTAAAAGTTGTCCTTTTTTTTTCAAAGAGGATAAGAATGTATACCTGTGAGTATTTTTTGTGTACTCCAGTTGTATTAAGATATAAACTGCTTCTAAAATCATGACTTTCGATGCTAATTAGCATTAGCATGTCAATGATGTTTTGTCTTGTTTATTGGCATAAACTAAAACTGAGTTTTTCTAAAGTTAAGCTCTGTGATTATTTGAAATAAGCTAAATATAAATCTCAAAAGTCAAAGAAAAAAAAAGATAAAAAATGATCATTTTAGGATCATTTCAAAATCTTGAAAAACTCATAAGCTGTGTCACTCATACAAAGGGATTTATCAACTTTACATGGTGAAAACATTTTCCCATTGATTGTTTGCTTTAAGTGTCTGCTTCCTCTTCTCTTAACTCTCCTTCAGTACTCTGTTATTACAGACTGAAATTAGTCCGCCGTTTTCCTCGTTATACGGAACCCACCTTGACCTTCATCCACTTAGCATTTCCATCACGGGAATATAAAAAGCTGGTTGGTGCTTTAAGACCTGATTGAAGCCATTAAGGCTGGTTTTACACTGCATGGTTCAAGTGACACAATTCCAATTTTTTTTAAATGTCAGGAATCACATCTCTTCCAAATGTGTATTAAAATCGGATATGTATCAATTATACTATAGCCCTTGTCTGCTCAAACAACACAAATCAACATTGAAAACATACTAAGTGTAAATCTAAACCTAAAACATTTGATGTGTGTCCATCATTAAATAAGTAAAATAAAAGGTAGGCCGAAATAAAAGGTCTTTTCTCAGAATGTTTTGGAATGTGTTTGTATTGTTTTAAAGAGTGCTGACAGACCTTTAAAAATAAGTACCATGAATACTTAGTTACGGAGTATTTGATAGGTTATCTCTATATCGGTGAGTTCAGTTTAGTGCTGTCACTACTGAATATTTTTTAGAATCGATTAATCTATAGATTATTCAATCGATTAGTCGACTAATCGGATTCATTTTAATTTTGCATTAAAGTGTATTACAAAAGCATTACCCTCCATTACTGTTTATTAATGGAGGCATGTTTATTGTACACAGGCTAGTACATACATTTGGGAGAGATGCAAAAACAAACTTTTCACTCTCACTCGCATGAGCTGAATTCAAGGACAGCCAACAAAACAGGATCTCAAAAGCAGACCAAAAAATGCACCACCAATAAATTAAACCTACCAACAACAACAAGGTGCCACACGATGGCAACAGTCATATTTTTATTATAGTTTTATAGCGAATAACAGAGGATGGGTCCCAAAATGTAAATTCCAAGAATTGGCAAACTTGCGAATGTCGAACCGCAACTTCATTGTATTGTTTATTGTTTACTTCTGTGTTGTCACTACTTGGGATGTAATGATATCCAAACATCACGATACGCTATTATAACGTGATGAAGCTCACGATATGACAATTATCACAATATTGTGGGGAGGTTGGCGATATATATATATATATATATATATATATATATATATATATATATATATATATATATATAAAAGTCACAATATTGTAAAAAAAAAAATCTAACAAAACAAAACAAAAACAATATTGTGCTTTTGTACATAACAGCACCTACAATGTCTAACATTTAATATTATACTATATATAATATTAATAACTCTGTTCACAACTTAAGCATATTACGTTCCGCTTCATCTGACCATTAGGGTGAATTTTAAGCACAGAAAGGCCAAAACATTCCTTATGAAAATTAAAATGCAATAAAAGACTAGCCACCAGAGGGTGCTAGAACTGCACAAATGGAAATCAACCTGCTTTTAATATCGTGACATGACGGCGATGATAATTGTGCCCGTTCTAATATCGCGATTTCACGATATTGCCATTATCGTGGCATCCCTAGTGTAAAAACCCGGTGTAAAAAAATTGCACCAAGCATTAAATGAGAATTGGCAACTTCAATCTGCAGTTTACGTAAATCCATCTTATAAGAAATGATAAATTCCCTGTTAACCGCGGTCTGTTCATATTAAAAACGTGTGATTTGTTGAACGCCTTGTTAGGCGTTTATTTGATGGAGGCATTTTGCGTTTCCCTCTTTGATTCCCCACAGGATAATAAGACAGAGAGCCGACACTACAGCTGGGATTGGTTATTTACTGGCACATGCGCTCAGAGTGGAAACAAATTGGGTGAATCTGCTCGGCTCTCAGGAATGTGAGGCGCTGCGGTGTCTTTTTTTTTTTTTTTTTTTTTTCTCGAGTCCGGATGACAAAAGAGCGAAACAGAAACAGAGGAAAGCAAGCAGGATCGTTTTCTGCTGCTCTTGACCTCGTCTGGCTCCCCTTTATGACGAGCTTTTTTTTTCCTCTCTACCTTTGGCGCTTCTTTATCCTCCTCTCCATCTTTAGTCTTTCCCCCGCTTCTCCAAAGGCAGCGGGGGATGAAAGGATAGCGGGAAGTCGGGGAGCGAGGGCTGGGGGATCTGTTGCTCTGCTGCTGATGAGGAATTACAGGGAGGGAAAGCAGGGAGGAGAGAACGCTCTCTGTGTGTTGACCTTGTCCCGCTGCCAAGTGGCGGGATGGCGGCGGTGTGCAAGGGATGGCGGGTGGGGGTTAAAATGCATGAGAGCGGGGAGAGAAGAAAAGGACCCTGGCAAGTGGTATAGGGCGGAAAACAAGTGTTAATTTGAAAATCTGATGTGCTTAAATTGGTGTGAAAACAAGACTCAAAGAAAGGAGAGACATCATTTTCAGTTGAACTCTTTCACTTGTGTCCATCAAGCGAAAGCATAGCTTGATCTAATTTTGGTTGGGATGGGCATTTGACTACATTTTATCGATTGTCAATAGGGAATAAACCAATCAATTCATCGATTGTTATTTTTTTGGATACGATGTGATCACTCACTGAGTCGCTGTATGACTTTTTTTGCAGGTTCAGTGCTTCACAGATTATTATTTTTTAACTCATTTGCTCCCAATAATGTGTAAATACGTTTTTTTTATGATGTAAGTGTCCCAAAGACGTATTTATACGTTTGTTTGTTTGTTTTTTATGCTAGAGCATACAGAAGGCTTTGATGCAGCCTCTCAGCTGCAAATAACGGTTGCAGAAATTGTAGTTATTTCACAAACGGCCAGCAGGTGGCGGCAGAACAATGTTGATCAACCAGGGCCATCTAGAAAAAAAAGCTAAATTACTTACAATTTTAAATAGATTTGTAATAACTGATGAAACTTAGCTGTCTTCTAATGCTAATTGCTGCAAAACGGAAACAGATAGAAACATACTTTTTTTTCCTGGTGAAAGAAGAGACTTTAATCTTTATTTTGGTAGGTTCCATGCTTTTATAGCAATTGAACACAATATTCTGTGGGCCTTGCAAAATCAGTCAAAATCCAGTCAAACAGCCGGGAGCGAACGGGATTTCTTCTGTGAAAACGACTGGGAGTGAATGAGTTAATTGCACTTAGGTGGCGGTATATTCGCTATATCATGAGACTTTGTGGTGATTATTTTTCCACACTGACTGTGACTGTGGGCTCATGTAGAATAAGCGCAAGCCAGGAGGAAAGAGTGCGTCGATGGCAGAGAATGTCCAAAGGTTTTGCATCATTTCACACCGACTAAAAGAAGTCAAAATGAAATGTGCCGGTTGCAAAGTACAACTGCATGTTTATGGTTAAGTAAATATTGTTAGCTAACTTATTATAGCACGCCATGAATTGTTATCGAGAACAGGTGGTTAGGATAGACGGAGGATGGACACAAACAGGAACAAGATACAATACATAAGCAAGGATGTCCAGTCTGTAATAAAAACAATCAATACTCTCATCTGGCACCATCACTCTAGATCATTATTATTTTAGTTCACGAAAAGTAACAAAAAAAATAAAAAAAATAAAAAAAACAATTTTAACGAAATAAAATAAAAATGCTTAAAAACCCCGAAAAACTAACAAACTACATTTTATGTCTATTAAAAAACGTAACTATATTTTTTGCAAAAATGTCCTTCCCTTTAATCTTTGATAATTAATTTAATGCATGTTGCATTTAGGGATGATTCTCAATTTGATTTTAAGTATATTTAACTGGAATAAGGATGTTTGAAAGTGTGTCACACAAAAGTGACGTCATCTAGCAGCAGCCAATAGAAAAACACAAAAGCGACAATTTTGCATGCTTGACTTTTGGCTCCAATTTATCGGCTCACCTGCTTTTTCATTTAATACTTCTTTTCATTTTACCATGGTGTTTATTAAATATTGTGCACAAGCAATGCACGTAAAAAACATACAAAAACCCCTGAAAACTAATAATGAAACTAACTTAGGCATTTTTTTTAAATAACTAAAACTAATAAAAACTAACAGAACCACCCTGACAACTAAACAAAACTAACAAAATTTATAAAAACAACACTCAAAACGAAATAAAAACTAAGTAAAAATGAAAATTCCAAAATTATAATAAGCCTGCTCTACACACAAAGTGGTAGCCGTCGTTGCAGATGTTCTCTTGCTGCAATGCTCCATGCCTCATACGCAAAGAATAAGTACGTCAATGACTGTGCCCTGCTAAGTGCAGTGCGAAAAGGGATTTCGTCTTCATTGGACAGAAAACCGGTTGAGAGTGATCAATAGCGCCTTTGCTGGTTGCGAGATGCAATATCGCAACAACAAATAATGTATTAATTTAGGAATCTGTGCATCACCAGGATAAATATAATAATAATTAAAAAAACAACAACCTTAAGAGTTTTCCTGCAAAAGGCACCACTGGAGTTTGAAGAGTACAGTAGATGCTGACAAATCCGAAGGGGAGGGAGAGACAGACGATGACCCTGTTTCAGGTGAAGTCTGAATCCATTGAAAACGCTGCCAAACACTTTAGAAATCCATGACACACTTCTGCATTTGAGATGTTTATGATGCGTACCAGTTATTCATTCCACCACTACTACTTAAATAAACAGTCCATAATCCCGTGGCGGTGGTCGTGCGGCTGCAGGACTGTATCTAAGGCCAACATGAATTAAGGTCCTGACCCATAATTACAGATGGGTTTGAATGGTTTGTCCCCTGATACTTTGAGAAATTAAATTGCATTCTATTTAAAAAAAAATAAAAAAATGTACGACTTCTTTCTCCCTCACTGAGCTGTTCCACAAAACCACCATTTATATAAAATGCTTTGCTTTTTCTACCTCTGGAGTTGACTAATGGAGGAAATGTGTTTTGCCTCAACACGGTTCATGCAGAGTACTGCAATGACAGGGTCAAAGTGTCACAGTATTCAGAGTGGGGATGTAACGATATCCAAACATCACGATACGATATCACGATATGAAGGTGACGATACGATAATTATCACGATATTTGTGGGGGTGTTGACAATATTTAAAAAACATCACAATATTATAAAAAAAAGAGCTCATACTAAAAAAAAAGCACAATATTGTGCTTTTGTACATAACAACAATGCATATAAACCACCTACAATCTCCAATAACAATACTGAGGCACTTATTTGCTAATGCAAGCACACATTTATCGCTTCACAAGCAAATTAGGTTCCCCTTCATCCGACAATTAGCATTAGATTTTAAACATAGAAGGCCAAAACATCCCTAATGAAAATTAAATTGCACTAATAAACTAGCCACTAGAGGGTGCTAGAACTGCACAAAGGGAAATCAACCTGACTTTTTTTTTTAACAGATGTGTTCCTTTTAAATATTGTGAACATGACGACGACGATATTGTGGCAGTTTTAATATCACGATATCACGATACTGCTCATATCGTGTCATTCCTAATTCAGAGAGAATAGAGGAATCCAAAGGTAGAAACCAAAAGCTTATAGGCTCCAGCTCACCTGCAATCTAATGAAGAAAAGTGCTATATAAGATGGATTGATTCATGGATTTTGCCAAAGAATGAGCCATTTAAAAAAATCTGTTTACGTTAATTTTGTACTGTGCGTGTTTTTATGCTACAAAAATACAGAACAATAAAAACAAGTATTAGTGAAACCAAAAGCACTCTCCAAAAAACATCATCACCTCTCTTTTTTTTTTTTTATGGGGGGATGGTTCCACCCACTCCTCCTTCAATGAAACCCCCAACCCAAAGTGATGACTGGTGCCGCCGATTACAGACTGCTTCGGCAGAGTTGCATCACTCTGCGCCTTCAAGACGCAACATGCAGTATGACCCACTGGGAATTTTGAACGGCGGAGTGGGAGCCACCTCAGCTCATCTTTGCTTTCTCCCCCCCACCATACTTTGTGCTAATCTTATTGACTCGGCATCCTTATTATTATTATTATTTTTAAATGTGGGGCATTACTGCCCATAGTCAGCCCTTGTAACTGCAAAAATTGAAAAAGAAAAAAAAAATCCTGGCATCTTATGTATTTGTAAACAAATTAAAATTGGTCATCGTTGGCCCATGTTTTGTGGCTTTAAAATTGACTGCAAAAAGGACAGTCGAAGATTAAAGAAAAAAAAATAGTAAAATAAGAAAAGTATTACTTTAAAATGTTCAAATAAGCAAAATTATCTGCCAACAGAACAAGAAAATTTTACTTGGCAAGATTTTGAGAAATAAGAAAATAATATTAGGCCCATATCAATCTCGGTGGTCTTGAAAATTGTATTTTCAAACTAAAAGTAAGTAATATTGACGTTCTTCAAGCTGTAAAATATAGAATTATTTTCTTAAAATGCACGAGTATTTACTTATGCCTTCGTTCACATTGTCTAAAAATTGCAAAGTGGTCATTCATCGCGAATTACACTGTGCTGTCACATGATGTCACATTATTGGCACAGCTATTGTCATCCTGCGGCGGAAACGCACACAAACACACCCCCACACAGATCGGGCTTTACCATTCCAAATTGTACCATCCGCATCTGCTCTTGTTGGTGTGGTCAGGGGAAACCCAAAATTCTCTCTCTTGGAAGCTTTCATCCACTGAGTCCTTGAAATCCTTTTCTCTCTGACTACACCATCTTTTTGCTTTTGTCGACTCAATTGCAGATGCACGCCCACACTTACACAAACACGCAGAACCCTAGCTGATGTCAAGGACAGAAAGGCACAAAAGCATGTCATGCAGTGGCTATATATCAAAATTAAGTTTCAAGATCTTTCATCCGCGAACCATAATCCCCCCCCAGTCGAAGAAATAGGGTATTTTCATGGAAAAAGGAGGAATACAGTGCAGCGTAACAGATGGCAACAGTATATTGAACCTAAAATTTGAAAACCTCCATTCGCAATTGAGGCTAAAAGGGAGCTTACCTATTTAAAACCTGTCACCAAACTTACAGTAAGACTGAATCAAGGCGGTGACCCCCCCCCCCCAAAAATTAAGAGCCGACATCCTTCCCTCATTTGAGTGATGGAGCGTCTTATTTGACTCCTCCCTTCCGTTACGGCTGCTGTGCCTCCAAAAAAAACAACAAAGTCAAAGAAAGTTGAAAATTAAAAATAAGGGAGAAGAAAATGTTGCGGGGACAGAGAAAAAAAAAGAGCACAGGCGAGGTATGCTCTGCTGGAGGACCGGGAGGAAAACCACAGGAAGGAGCGAGATGGAGGGAAGTGCATGAGAGAGAGTGAGAGAGAGGAAGAGAGAAAGTAAATAGAAGGCAAGGAAGAGGCCACATCAGGGTGCCATAGAAGGTTTCCTGTATGTATATTATGTATGTATGCTGTACAAACACACACACACTGCACATGCCAGAGGGGCAAAGGTGGCATCAGACTGTACTAAAGGAGAACTACAGCTGACTGCTTTACTCATTTACTCAAGTAAAAAAACAACAACAACAAAACCCCAAAAACCCCGATGTACAGTCAATCGTATACCATAAATGTTTTAAGAGTAAAAAAACACAAAAAAAAAACAAACATGTAAAATAGTTTCCCTCTTTTATTAACTCAGGCTTTTATGCTAACAAAACATTTTAGCTAGCTTAGCTAACATTGTGGTAACGGCTAACATAGAAAAGGCTATCTTAGCTAAGGATAACAACTGGGAAAAAATGTAGCAGGGACTTGAGATATGAGTTTAATTCATTCCGTGACTACGCTCATTATTCCCAGCAATCGTATGTCAAATCATCTATCCCCTATGAAATGAATTGAAACGCCATTAATGCGTTCCAGCCGCTCCCAAACACTCAACATACATTTTATCATGTGTTTTTTTAATAGGAAAAACAGCACTCTATAGGGGTAGATTCACTAAGAATGCGCTGCTAAGTGCTAAGAGCGCGAAATATTGCCCCACAACTGCACCCGCAGTCTTCTCCCAGTTAACCACCTATTTACTAAGGATATTGCTCTAATCATATACCGGCGCAAACACGCCCACATTCTGACAGCTGGGAGCAAATTTGCGCCTGATTTACCACACATGGCAACGGATTTGTGGCAATAACATGGTTGTTATGGTAACAGTTGCGAGAAAAGTGACAATATCAGAAAGCGAGGTTGAACTGAGAGGTGCACAAGCGTTTTCCTCATTTAGCGCCATTAAGCTATACACAGCAGAGACGTCATTCATTCATAAAGTACAAATTATTGGTGCGATCATTTGTTAAAAATATATTTTCAGAGGTTGACGTGGGCATACAGTATGCATCTGGCACGTAAAAATGACCGTAAAATGCCCCGCCCCCCATTTAACACAAATGGCAGAAGAACACAAAAAATGTCAATAGACCCTTCCAGTTGACATCACTGCTTAGCCCTCTCTGGCCGCATCTTGTACCTCAAATATGAGTTTTATGAACCCACCTTACCCGAGAAGAAACAACAACCAATCAGAGAGAGTGAAGGCGTAACCGCCAAGGTGCATGGAGAGCTGACACAACCCCACAGCCTCGTGCTGACCCGTTAGCTTGGGCTTTGCTGAATCTATGGCGGAAAATCTATCCATTAGTGTAGTGAGGCTACGTTCAAATCTTGCTAGCACTTTTACTCCTTCTGTAAATACAGTAACAAAGTAGTTCTACTTTGTTACTCCCCACCACGAGCTGCGGGGTCATCCAGTCTTTGCATGTGTGTATGTATAGTTTGTTACGCGTGGACTCGTGGCCGTGCCTCGGAGTAATTGTATGCATGTGCAACACCAAATGAGAAGTCCCTGCTCCCTGACATGTGTTTAGAATCTCCACCGTACAGTATGTGTATGTGCGTGAGAGGGTGTTTTTCTAGGCAGGAGAGGGATCCATAAGAGGGTCCGGGCATGCTGCCACAAACATAAGGTCATTGAGGGAAAAGTGGTGGAGGAGCTGCAGGAGGTTGGATGGTGGTGATGGTGTTACGCTGGGGGGGGGGGGCTCATGTGGGGTTATGAGTCTGCTGCTGCCATTTCAGGCCTTCGGTGTGCGTGCCTGCGTACATATGGTCCCGCATGTGCGTGCTTCCACTATAACTCCAAATAGCAGCGTGCGTGAGTGTGAGAGAGAGAGACGAGACAGAAGTCAGTGAGTTTGCAGTGGAATGTGAAACCAGTGTGGCCATGTGGACGGCCGGCAGACTGACTTCACTGCGGTTTCGCTTCGTCCTCGCATAACGTCGAGGGATCCTGCCCGTGATCGCGGGAAGGATTGTTTGTAGTGATACCAAATTCAGAGGGGAAGGAGAGTCCAAACGGGGAAAATGTCCACCTGCATCTGGAGATAGATTCATAGCTAGATAGGCAGATAGATTGAAGGATACAGGGGCGGGATACTGGTGGTCCCCTTGCCAAAGGAAATAATGGAAATAGAAATCTGTTCCAAAGTTGTAATATTCCCAGAAAACAAAATGTGTATTTTTTTTTGAGGGGGGGAATTCATTATGTTACTACAAAAATGTTATCGATCTATATGTATCTATCCATCCATCTTGTAAAATATAAAATAAATATTATAATTAGTGTTGTTCCGATACCATTTTTTGCCCCCCGATACCGATACCCACCTTTGCGGTATCGGCCGATACCGATACCATACCGATACTTAAGATTTTTTTTCCCTCAACATGAAAAAGCTGTCCTGCTATTGGTTCAGGGCATTCAAGGGCCAATAGGATATCTTAGATCGGCATGTAGTGAACATGTCACATATCAGTGAATGTCGTGCACCAGCATGACACAAAATGCTGCATCCAAAATCCTATATTAGCGTTGGAATTAATGTTATCGGCATGTTACTTGTGAGTAGTCACCGATACCGATACCACTGTTTTAATGCAGTATCGGCACCTCTGCCGATACCAGTATCGGTATCGGAACAACACTAATTATAATATTATGAAACAGTGTTCCCTTACTTTTCGCGGGTGTTACGTTCCACGCCCACCCGCGATAGGTGAATTTCTGCGAAGTAGAGAAAGTAGACGATTCAAAAAAATAAAAAATAAATAGGGGAGGAGGAGTTAAGCATCTACTGAGCCATAACAAAGCCACCACATAGTTCCCACCTTTCTAAGCACTAGGTAACTTAGTAAATATAATAATAAAAAAATAGCAACATAGATAAAGAATACAGTAAATCTTTGAAAAACCCACGAAATATCGAGGCACAAGCCAAAATAAACTCTGTAATGTATACATTTTGCACCGGTATACAAATCCACGATATACTGAACCCGCAATAAGTGAACCACGAAGTAGCGAGGGACCACTCTAATGCAAAAAATAATCAAAATCCTCTACATACAGGAATGGAAAAAATATGAGAACATCCTTGTTTCTTGAGTGTCAGCTAAACGTACATTTGTTTGTGAAAATAATTTATATTGATGATGAAAAAAGTGTCATTATTGTTACTATTTATTTTCTGTATAAAACAGAATAACAAAGAAAATACTTGGAATTTTTTTTTTGTTAGTCTTACTGTCAGTATTTTGGATTTATGCTGCGTTCGAGGATGGTCGGAAGTCGGATATATCTGAGTTGGTTTGTCCCGGTTCCGACCTGAAAGCGTTCGAAGCGAAAGTAAACAACCAAAATGGCGGATAGTGATAAATTGTTTTTTATTTTCATCCTCAAAACTAATTTTGACCTCCTTTTGCTTAATGTATTGTTTTTATCTTATTTCATGCGCATTCCATACAGTTCAGTAGCTCAACGTATAATTTCATGCAGGGAGATAGCGGCATACTGTCACATAAGTTGTGTTACGTGATGTTGTGTCGAATATTTATGAATGAAGAAAGCTATCTAGTTTTATACGAGTAAATTGTGTTTTACCATTCACGGTCTGTGATCGCCATTATAGAGTGACGTCACTTGTAGTCCGTTGGTGAAGTCGGGGTCCTTCTTTTTTTCCGGCTTCGCAAGTGGAATTTCCGAGTTCAAGGGGGCGTTCCCGTACACACTTCTTGGTTTGAACTCGGAAAAGTCCGAGTTCCGACCATCCGAATGCTGCATGTGTCACTACAAGATGAACAATGCTGTGGTCCACCATTTTTTGTTGTTGTTGTTGTAACTTAGAAGACTGGACTTGTAGCTTGTCCTCTTTCTTGGAACCACCAAAACACAAGCATACACCAGCGTGGTTCAAAGCCTGTATATGCTTCGTTTTTGAACCAAAGTCGTAAATAAAGCTCGTGTTGTCCCAACTATCCGTGCAGCTGTTACGCATTTCCTCACACGTTCCGTTCCGTTCAGCTCCTGCAGATTACCCTCCGCCCCCCTGGAGTGTCCCGTGAAGCACATAACTGGCTTTTGAGTCATTCGGCCCCAACAAGAATTCCTGCGCTTGAGTCACGGAGCTGCTTTTTCGCTCTTGCTCTTCCAGCGTATCACATGACCAAGGATGGAAAACTACCATTTTGAGTCTTTAGTCAGTCCCTGGAGCACAGGAATGGTTAGAACGAACTCACGCTGTGATGGTTCGCAGGGCCTTCATAATACATGACGAGGTGTGATGAGAATCGATTTGAATTGACACATTATGACTCGAATGAGAAAATGATGAATCGGCGCTCTAATATGCTTCTCTTTTTTTCCCAGCTGGGCTGCAGATGCTACACACCATGTTGTCCTCGGACGAGCCGCTGGACTTGAAGCTTCCGTCTGGGCGGACGCATTGTTCCCTCCGACTGGGAAAGAGGAGCTCATCGTCCATCTGCGCGCCGCTCGGCAGCCACTCTCGACCGCGCCTGATTTACACCACCTTCCCGTCACCGCCTTCCTCCCCAGGTAAGCCTCAACCAGAAGCATCATGTGCATCCTAGTTTTGCCCAATAATATTTATTGTATTTTTTTTTTTATTATCAATCATACTATACATTTATATGTACAGTAGTCAGATTTACTATTTTTGGTTTCAATAACATGCATATATATTAGTGGTGTGCATCTCTCCATTAAAAGACAATTCGATACGTATCTCGATACGTACGCTGCGATTCAAGGATGTTTTACTTTAAAGTGGAACGATTTCATCGGAACAATTTGATGGGATTGCAATAGAGATCTTGACGTTGACGCCACGCTTCTCAAAATGGCCGTTAGTGCAACCATTCTGGCATGATAGAAAACGTATGCGCCACTTTGAGTAAACGGCAAACGCTACACAATGATTGACAGCTGTTGTGGATCAGCTGCCACAACGAGAAGAGGCAAAAAATGATAATAATAATAAGGGATCAAGCATGCTCCAGGCTACCAAAAGAGGAACCAGTGTTGCACTTTGCACATGGTGGCTAAATCAACAGATGCTAACTGTTAGCACATGCTAAAATGTGGGGGAAATAATCTGTTTCATTCAATTGTGCTGCTACAGTTTAATAGATCTTACACAGCTGAATTTAATAACTGACCAACATCATGAAGAGACTTTTTTACGGTATTAAATGACGGCGGGGCGGCACGGTCGTTGAGTGGTTAGCAACTTAGCACGTCCGCCTACCAGTACTGAGGATTGCTTCTGTGAAAATGGCTGGGAGCGAATGAGTTAACGCTGTGCTAATAATTTCCTGCCGCATGGGGGGCGTGTTCAGAAAAAGTCACATGACGTCAGGATCTCTACTCGGTCCGGTATGGTACGACTGAGTTCGAGATGGTATGACGCAATGAGCTTCTTTGTCGCTTTACAATATGAATAGGCCTAAGTCGGTCAGTAGGCAAATGTAAATGTGGCAATCCGGAGACGCATAAAGTTCAATAATTAGCCTCTTTAGTACAGCTTCAGTAAAAAAACAAAAAACAAAACAAAACAAAAAAAAAAGCCCATATCTAATACAGTATACAGAGCTGTTGGGGCCCCGTAGTGGTTGCCAGGTCCTAAACAGGTGCTTATTTAACTTCTACCTTGGGCCACTTCTGGCCAGGCGTCATTGTTCTCGCGTGATGCCACACTGCGCAAATTAGCTACATTACCCTCCTAATGCAATCACCCCGTAAGTGGATTCTCTCTTCTTTGCCAGTAACCTAATCTGATAAACTGGCTCAGTGGTCTCTCAGTGTGTTGTGTTCTCAAATAGAATTTCCATTGCATTGTCCCCCGCCCCCCGCACCATAGGTTTGTAATTGTGAGTATGTATCATAAGACTGACTGACTGACATAAAGAAACCTCAGCAGAAATCACTACTGTGACAGTCCGAGCTTTGTCTTGCTAAATATGTACCCCACTGCATGGCAACAAATGAGAAATAAACAGGAGTGAGATACCATTTCAAAGTGCATACTCGTCAATATTTGGGCCACAAACACACACATGCATGCACACGCGAAATAGAATAAAATAAATGATATCATTACAAAATGAAGTACAGGAGTAGGAGCAATATATATGGTGGATGCAAACGTCACAACAAGTAACAGTTTGGTAGCTAGTAAACAATTCTTTAAAAAAAGAAAGAAAACAAAAGAGGCCATACGATGGCTTCAATTTAATTATTGCCATTTCAAGTAATACAAGTAATTACCAAATGTTATCATGCAGTCTAATTATGACTTTCTCGTAACTTCAAGACGTTCTTCTAAAATTAATGTTTGTAAGAAAAGAATGAATAACAAAAAATTAATGTAAACACCTTAGAAAATGTCTGTTTCATTTTGAACATTGTGTTCACATATTTTTAACATATTTCAAAACGACTACATGTATTGTAAAACCATTTACCCAAAGGAAAATGAACTTTTTTTTAAATTAACTTTTTATGAAGTACAGATATATATATATATTTTTTTTAGTAATTTTCTTTTTTTTCTGGCAACCATTCATTATCACTGCCGCTGTCATCATCCCCACTTGAGTCAGATATGGTCGACTATCCTGTCGGTTTTGCTAGCATGTTCTGCACTTGACCACAACAAAACACAAGGACCAGGATCCTGACTCTCATATGAGGACTAAAATCCATAAAATATTGCTATAATAAAAAATTAAATGATGATTTAAAGCAAAAAACATCAAAGTTACAGCAACACTAAGTTGAAGTCACAATACGGCTACTGATGTCTAAAGTCCAATTTAGTGGACTCATGATCAATCGCAATTTCCATAGAAAATCAATACTTGGGTATTTTAACAATTATATTACTCCTTAGTTGTTTGATTTCCCAATATTTTTTTAACTTGCAAGAAAGGGCCTCTTATTTCTTCCTTGCACTTCACATCTGAACTTCTGTTGGCCATCCTGTTGTCTTTTTTTTTTGCACTTACAAACGTTGCCCACTGGATGGCAGTGTACATCAAGCCTACACTAGTGTCCACTGGAGTGGCTAATGGCCAACTGTGGCAAAAAGATTAATTTTTAAGGTGAAGAGAGCCAGATTGGATGAAAAGGCTCCTCCCCCTGTTCATTTTGTTCACCGGTAAATCCTATACGTTGAATTTAGAAAAAAAAGAATCACATTTTATTTTTCAATAAAGAAGGGTTCGGTGAATGCGCATACAAAACTGGTGCGGTTCACGACCAACAACAAGGTCATCACCCTCATCTCTCCCCCATTCAAGACTCCCAGTCCCCATGTCACGAGCGACCTGGATCCTGCTTCACTCCCCCAGCCATGGACCTCAGCCTGTCGCCTTCCTCCAGACACGCCTCCTCCCTCTCCCCCTCTCCTTCGTCCCCCTCCCCCTCGTCCCCTCCCTCGCCACTGGAGTCGCCCCACAGCAGCAGGAGCAGCGGCAGCCCCCGGCCTCACCCCTTCTCACGGGTGAGTCCCCGACTCAAAATCCAAACATTTGTATACAAACAATCAAAACGTCCCATTTTGCAAAATATGTCCACCTCAATAATGGAAATTGACAACATTGTTTTGCGTTTACGTCGCAGGAGGCACCACTTCATCGAAGGGTGGAGGGCGACGCGTCACCTCAGCGCTATCCTTTTTACCTGCCCATTGCGAGCCCACCGGCGGGGTACAACTTCCCGTCTGCTCTTTTCAGTGGTCAGAAGAAGGACAAGCAAGCCTCACCCGAGCCCTCGTTGGACGCTCAGCTCGCATGCCGCTGGATGAAGGTCATTTCTCTTTCGTAATCATGTACATAAATACTGGACCTATCACCTCGGCAAAACAACAACAACAACAAAAGTTTAGAATTGCCTTAAATATAAACTATAACCCCAGTCATTATCGTGAAAGTGTGATATAGTATTTGGAATCGGTTGGAACGTGACGTGGTTTGTGTTTGTCCTGTAGTGCCACCTGCTGTTTGAGTCGCTGCAAGACTTGGTGGACCACATCAACGACGCCCACGTCAAACCGGAAAAGGATAACGGCTACTGCTGCAAGTGGCAGGGCTGCGCGCGCAACGGAAGGGGCTTCAACGCCAGGTGTGCGCGCACCTACCATGTTCATTCAGCGTGTGTGTGTGTGTGTGTGTGTGTGTGTGTGGGGGTGTGTGTGTGTGTGTGTGTGTGTGTGTGTGTGTGTGAAGATACACACATAATGTATTTTTCAAATTGAGTGGTTTGTTATCAGTATGGGCGACACCCATTATTTTTTTTTTTAGTATAGTAAATGCATTGTTTTTTTTCTTTTCATTTTAGTTTACTCTTTTTATTTTTTTGGTCACAGATAATAATACACGTGCTTATATTTTCAGTATTTACATAAAATATAAAATATTTTAAATAATAAAATATAAAAATGAATGTAATTCTTAAACAAAACATGTATTTACTTTATTGATTATAAGCGTTAATCAACGTCACAGCACACTATTTATATTTGATAGTAAAATATTTACATTTAAAATTTGTAAGTATAGGCTATGTTTTTAGTACTATCGTTTCCATCTTTTTAGTTTTTTTATTTAATATTTATGATGGTCTTGATGTCTACTTTAAATACTGTAAAATCCAGTGAACAATACTAATGAAAAAAAAAAAAAAAGCGTACTAAAATTACTAAAAGAGTGTACAGTGAAAGAACACGATTTTGGAAAACATGATAATGCTTTGAAAGACCTTAAAGTGATACTTCACTTATTTAGCCCATTATAGTAATAAAAAGTTAATATTTTGGCTATAATGAATTTGATACTTTCATTATTTTTCACGTACAATAGCACATTTTGCAACTTGCTGTCGACTGAAAATGACATCACAAGGGCTCAGGTAACCAATCACAGCTCAGCTTGTGAATGTCACATGACCAAACCTAGAAAACTGCTTTTGAAGAAAAACTGCTTTTGATTTGGGGGGACGTATTACACAGGTGTGTTAGTCACACAATTTTATGCTAATTCTTTAATATATTTTTTTAAATTAGCAAACAACATACAGTATAATACAGTACGTATATAAATTAGTTGACAATATGTTAATTTATGTTTGAAATAACTGGATAGTCTGAATTTAGCACAATGTATATATGTCCGTGTGTTTCATTTGCTTTATACGTCTATATTATTATTATTTTTTTTTTTTGCGCCAGGTATAAAATGTTGATCCACATCCGCACACACACCAACGAGAAGCCGCATCATTGTCCCACCTGCAGCAAGAGTTTCTCCCGTCTGGAGAACCTCAAGATCCACACCCGCTCGCACACAGGTGAGCTCCGCAGGTTCTTAACCAGGGGTTCACTGACCTTTTTGAAATGAAGAGCTACCTCTTTAAAAACTAGACTAAGTGCAATTTCTGGAGAAATTACATGGGAATGCTGAAAGCTGAATGCTAATAGCTGAATGTTAAGACCTCCTGGTTGTGCTTTACCAACTGTGCCACCGAGCAGTATCAGACACCTGGTAATGATGATAAGTTATATGTATGGAAGTTGACGTGGAAAGTGTACTTAGAAAAGGTTCAACGTCTGTGCCACTGAAAACGAACGGGGAACAGTTTATTTTACACGTTAAATTGTGCAAATACTCTAAGTAATGTGGAATCAGACGATATATACCCCGGGAGGCGTCAGTATTTGAAGCTAATTGACATTTGAATAGTTTAATTTGGAAGTATTATGTGAGAGTTGTTAAGCGGCAAAAAAGTGTGCAGAATAAAAATCACAATAACATATGCGGGAATGCTTCAGCATTCCCACAACTAGACTAAGTGCAATTTCTGTTGCCACAAAAGAACAAAAGATGAAAAGCGCGTTAAATGTTAATTGAAATAGCTTTAAATTGATATTTCTGTTGTGCCGATGTGTGTAAGATCTCACAGCGCACACGTCTTTATTTGCCGTAGGTGAAGAGGGCAGGCTGAAAAGCAGGCTTAGGGTAATCATTTACATCACTGCAAATAATAAGCCTTGCATCGCCATGGTAACCCTCTCACAGGGCTTCAGTGGAGTTCCTCTCTCTTTCACTCAGTGTATTTGCCACAAGTCATTTTTGTAGTTATCATCAAACAATTCTCAAATGGATGGGGAATATTTTGCTTCTCCAAATCTGTCTTTGTTTATTCTCGGTTCATGTTCCGCCATGTTGCTATGGTCGCTATTTATGTCCTTTTATGTCAGGTTGTCATCTGCGGAGATCATTTTTGTGGCTTTTGGCTTTTAAAATAAAAATAATGAGTGTTGTTAAGTGACAAATTTTTTTTTTTAAAAAAGTTAATCGCATATATTCCGTGTTTGTACATCTTTGTTTGGCAGCAGGTTATAGGCCATAACAGGAAGTAAATAAAAATGAAATAACAGTTATTTTTTTAACGCTGTAAAGAATTTAAATTCATCTCCAGAGTTAACACTTTTGACAGCCCTTAAAAATAATATAACTAAAAAATATTAGGTCGGGTGATTAAATGTTGAGATCGTAAATTAATCGCATGACCTCAATAGTTAAATCACGATTAATCGCAAATTTTAGATCTGTTCTACATGTACAATAAAATATACAATAAAATGTCTTTTCTTAAGTTTTCATCCTCTTAATTAACATCCATCCATCCATCCATTTTCCTGACCGCTTATTCCTCACAAGGGTCACTGGGGGTGCTGGAGCCCATTTCAGCTGGCTCTGGGCAGCAGGCGGGGGACACCCTGGACTGGTTGCTGTTAAGATAAAAGTGAAAAAAAAAAAACTAATAGAAATATGACTGCTTTTAGTTACTGACAAGAATTTCATCATAATTTATAAAATGTAGTAAATTATAAAGATGTACTGTACTGTAAAAAATGATATTAATTTGTGTTTAGGCCGCTTTTTCTGCCACTAGATGGCATAATTTCATTTGTAATACGGTGACAATGTAACATGAATTAATGTGAAATCCTGCACATTTTTAAAATTGTAAAATGCAACTTAACCCCAGTCTCCACAGATATATACATTATTAGTCAATTCATTATTGCTAAATTTGGAAGTGGACATGTTAGTGGCGTTAGTGGCATTAAAGAAACTTTAAATTAACTCAAAATTAATGCACTAATTTTGACACCCTAAAAAAAACAAAAAACGTCAGGAATAGGCCTACAGTTGTTTTGTTTTTTTTAATGGCAGTCTTTTCCATTTAAAAGCTGCATTCTGCTACATTGCGATATAGATTTGAATTGTATTAATTTTTCATCCCTAATCTCCATATTTTTCATCCCCTCCAGGAGAGAAACCCTACATCTGCCCGTACGAGGGCTGCAGCAAGCGCTACTCCAACTCCAGCGACCGCTTCAAGCACACCCGCACGCACTACGTGGACAAGCCCTACTGCTGCAAAATGGCCGGCTGCCTGAAGCGCTACACCGACCCCAGCTCGCTACGCAAGCACATCAAAGCCCACGGGCACTTCGTCAGCCAGGAGCAGGCCGCCGCCCCAAAACCGGGCCCCCTCGGCAACCCGGGGACTCATGCCGACCTCCCCGCCGCGGGTGGGGCCCGGCTGATCCACCCGGGGGCGGCCGCCGCCCTCTTGGGCGGTTTGGGGGCGACGCTGCCCCTGTCGGCGTTGTGCCACCCCCGCGCGCCGCTCTTCTCCCCGCTCGGACTGGCCGACTCGCCGCTTTTTCACTTTGGACTTTCGGCGGCGTCCGTGCTGGGGCTGAGCGCTCTGGGAAGGCTGCGGCGCGCCGAGGGCGACGCGGAATCCGAGGGGGAGGTTTTGAACCTGTCTGCGGGGGTGTCGCCCAGAGGGAGGGATCCCCTGTCATGGGTGGTTGTCCCTCCCAGGGCACTCCTGCTCAAACCGGCTGTTGTCAGCTAGGATGAGCTCGCTCGATAATGGTGAGGGGAGCTCGGGTGGGTGGTCTCGTGATATTTTTACATCCCTCACTTTCCATTGTTTGCTCGCAGAAATGATAATTCCAAGAAGTTTCAGCCTATCAAATGACGCAAAATATTTCACAATTTGAAAGTAATCAGGCTAATGTGGCGCAAATGCATTAATCACTGATCTATATATGACTGGATAGCCGATAGACGAAGACTTTTGTGGTCGCGAAGCCGCCATATTGCTCCTCCCAAGAAACGTTTCTCGGTATAGTAGAAACAGCATGATTTATGGCGTTTTGAATGTACTAAACATAAACAAGAGGACTTAATACATTTTACAACTTCCTTAAGTACATGTATAAATTATATGCTTACATAATTATGTTTAGAACAGGAGGAAACATATATTTTTTTATTTAAAGAATTATAACTGTAAGTCAACAAAAGATTCCGCTGCCAAATCTAATATTGGGGTATTAGGAACTGAGTGCTAAAAAAAAAAGGTGGTCTTCAAAGCAGTAAATACCAGCCACTTGTTTGTTTGTTTGTTTGTTTTTGTTTTTTTACTTGTTAAAAAAAAGTGACCACCCCGGCACAAACCCCCCACCCCGCCTCCGGTCTTATACTAACTGCCTACGAGCTGTATATGTCTCATCTGTACGTATACCGTATAGTTTATACAGTCGTGAAGTGGGAGCAACAAGATGGCCGCCCTGTGACTTCAACGGCTTGCATTGGCATCAATGGCCTAGCGGCTAGCGAGTCATATATGCAGGTCAGTGGCATTGATACAGTATACAGTCAACCCAGACTAAATGTGGGGGGGGGGGGGATCAGGACTGAGCTATGAGCGAACAGCGAAAATTTGAGTAATTGACGCCCAGACAAGAAAGGTTGTAATTACCGAATCGCTGCCACAAGAAGGTGGCAAAGCCTGGCTAAATGAAGCTCCTCCCCTCACTTCAACAAGATGCCACTAGATCACAAAAATGAGCAAAATGGGTGAACAAAAACATCAGAAAATAGGCAAATTTGGAAAAAACGAGGGTTCATTTTAAACACAGTGTCAGGCCCGATGTGACACAAATGTATTCATACACGTGTAGCTGTTCAATTATCATTGTTTAAGAAATACAGTGCTTAACAAATTGATTTAATCTCCTGTCATGAAAAAAAAAAAGGGCACAATGAAGAGCATTTAATGTGGACTCTGTTGTGCTTGACTACCATTTTGAACAGGGATGAATCAACCACAAACATTTCAACACTAAAACTGGTAATTTCTGACAACTAATTATGTTATTTTCTTGTTTGAAAAAAAAAAAATGGTGAGTTTTCAGGCATCTTTAGGCCCTCCAAGAAGGCATGTGAATAATATAATGATAAACAGATCGATTTCAGGAGGTAATGATGTTTATCAATGATGTCATCATTTAGCTTGAAGAGCATCTATCTACATTCTGGTGTATTAATGGATGCTGATCGAATCATTTGTTAAGCACTATAAATCAACATACAGGATGTGAACAGCCTCTATGAGGGACGTCAACAGTTGTAAATAGCTTGATGCTCAAAAGTCTCATTATAATGATTATTTTTGCACTTTTATCATAATTAACCATCTGTAAAACAGAAATATCAACGGAGGATGAGCGCTTTTGAAGCCTTCATCCTGACGTCTTGCAGTGGACAATCAACGACCTTTTTAGCGTTCGACAAAGCTCGCTGACGCTTCCGCTCGGCCGTATTTTTAGCTTTTAAAAATGGTGGCAAAGAGCGGGATTGCGGCGCGAGGTGCAATGAGGAAACATACAGCATAATTTAACGTATGACTAATGACTAGCCCGTTGTAGACTGTTGGGCTCTGGGTGTAATCTATATTCAGGGAAAATATAGGCAAGCATCAAAATGCTTTCTTTCAATACAGCGACAACATTTGTGGACAAAAAGTATTGGGATTTCATTTTTAATTTAACTTAAATTCTTCCTTTGGTTCTAAATATGCCTTTTATGTTAATTCCAAGATTTTACTCAAGCTTTGGAAAAAAAACTAGGAGCAGAAAAACGAAAATTGTGCAATTAATTTGTTAAAAAAAAAAAATAATAATTAAATGACAGAGCATCTTGTTTTCCACCGCTTTCACTGTCCCAATACTTTTGTCTCCAGATGATGTATGTTTATGAAAAACGAGGTTCGCGCACCGAATCCGCGGGACTCGGTTCTTTCCCGCGTGCCTCCTCGCCACGTTAATCATCGACAAAGATCTCCACGAGATCTGCCTCGGTTCTCGTCCTGCAGAACGAGCGAGGAGTGAGTTCCGACAAGTCGACAAAACAGGTTGCGCCCGTGCGACTGCCACATAAATACACATTTCTACTATTTTACATAAGAGTTACGGAAGAGGAAGGCATCTTTACTTAAAAAGAAAAAAAAAGCCTCTTGACTATTTTTTCCAAGTCTGACAAAGGCTACATGTGGCCTGTTTGTGTTGTGTTATATCCTTGCGATTGTCCCAAATGTGCCTTGTGGTTCTGACCAAAATGTATCACACCGTGTTTGTAAACATATACGCAAAAATGAAGTGTATACATGTACTTTTTATTTTTTATTTTTTTTTATTCCTTCTTTTGTGGGAGCTTAACTGTAACAACTGACAACAGATGTGACTTGTGCATCAGGGCCACTGTGACGTTTTCCAAATGACGATGACGGAATGTCAATAAAGACAAATATGAATGGTCTCTTGTTGATGTTGTTTTTTAGGGGTGTCAGACAATTAAAGTTTTAAATTGCAATTCATCTCTTCAATAGTTAACCCACAATAGTAAATCTGTTGTAAACGTGCAATACAATATTTTTTTTGAAGTTTTAATGCTCAACATAAAAGTGGAAAAATGTTAAACTAATGAGAAAAATGGCTGCATACATATATTTGACATTAATACAGTAATTTCATAATTTGTGAAATTGAGTTAAAATTAAAATAATGTACTGTACTGTAAAAACGGGCGGCATGGTGGATGACTGGTTAGCACGTCCGCCTCCCAGTTCTGAGGTCTCGGGTTCGAGTCCAGGCTCCGGCCTTCCTGGTTGGAGTTTGCATGTTCTCCCCGTGCCTGCGTGGGTCTTCTCCGGGTACTCCGGTCTCCTCCCACATTCCAAAGACACGCATGGCAGGTTAATTGGGCGCTCCGAATTGTCCCTAGCAGTATAAAAAAAAAAGCAGTCATATCAAGTATAAGACTGCCAAAAAAAAAAAAAAAAAAAAGAATTGTGAAAACTTGCGAAAATTGAAGTTGAACATAGTAAATTGAGTTAAATCCTTCGTTACAGGACAAATTAAACTCGTGAGTCAAGGTCCCGCTGTACTTTGATCTGGGACGATTCGTGGCAGGTGTGCCAACTTCGCACCTGCCAGCAGTAAAGATAACAGCAGCAAATTAGCAAATAAAAACAAAGTAGACGCAACCTCCACACTCCGAGGCTTATTGTCCAAACTTTTTTTTCATGTTAACAGCATATAGAGGCTGTGTAAGCGACAACTAGAAACCAGCAGAACCCGTGGTATAGGACTAACAGTTGTTTTTGTTTTTTTAATTATGTTACATATTTATTTCTGAACTATTTCTTTTGCCAGCGAGCAACGTGGTCCTTTTTTTCCCCCCCCCCAAGAGGACTAGATACACCTCTGTGGGGATGTTGGAGTGGCAGTGTGTGAAAAGTTGAATCCAGAGTGGGAGTAACGGTGCGTGGGTGCAGCCCCTTTATGCAAAAGCAAGGTAAGAAGATGCGACAAAACACGAAGTGCAAGGTGGAGCGTTAACACCTGGCTCCCAATGGAGCGCAAGAGTGGGACACGTTGAAGGACTTTAACCATGGGGGACCAAAGAGGAAGCCCAAGTGAGAATGGGTTGAAAAGGTATTGTTTCAGTTTCATTTCCCCCCCTTAACTGTCAGCCTTTTTTGATGAAAGCGTGTTGACAGTGAGTTACAGTTTTGGACGAACTTTTGTTTGATTTTCGACCTTTCATCCATAATGGCTAAAAAGTGTACCTCGTAAGAAGAAACAGTTTTTTTTTTTTCTTTTACTACTATCAATTATCTACTTGACACAGTTAAACGGCAGTCTTTTTTTTTTTTTTTTTTTTTTTCTCCACCCTCTTGTTTGCTTTTATGGTTTTATCCTGAAGCGGCACCTTTATGGGTGTGACACTTTAAACACATACTGGGAAGAATGAAACTGGGATTAGGACTTGAACTGTACTTGCAACCGTGTGTCACATCTGCAAGGTTCCCCAGGAAGTTTGCACATTTGTAAAACATAAATAATCAGCCGACTAACGAAAAAACAACAACAACAACAACAACAAAAGAGAACAAATTAACTTCTTTTTGGCTCTCTTAACGCTTACAACGATAAAGATAGGAATTACATTTGAATGTACGACATTACCTTGTCCTTGTCATATTTTAAGTTGAATTTGTGTTTAATTGAACTGTGTGTTTTCCAGAAGACTGCTCAGCGGACATCTCCTTTGTCCAAGGAAAAAGACCTGGTTCAAGTACCTGTTCCTGCTCTGTGTCATGCTATTGATCTGTTACATATGGCAGTCTCCGCTCCATCAGCACGACCAGTGGCTGGTGAACCAGAACTACCGGCCCCCTCCTTACCGGGTCCACCCAAAGCACCAAGCCAAACTGAAATACAACATTTCAAGGCCCACCGTTGTCCCGTTGACTGGGGGCACCCTGTACCACCTTGCGTACCCGCGAAACTATCACTTCATCATGGACGTCGGCAACGTGTGCGAGACCCGCAAGCCTTTCCTGGTGCTGATGGTTCCGGTGGAGCCCAGCAACGTCGAAGCCCGGGACGCCGTCCGCAGCACGTGGGGCAAGGACAAAGTGATCCGGGGCAAGGAGATCCTGACTCTTTTCATGTTGGGCCTGGCTACGGGGCCCGATCTGCGGCAAGAGAACGAGATGCACGGGGACCTGATCCAGAGTGACTTCAGCGACACGTACCTCAACCTGACCATCAAGACCATGGTCATCATGGAGTGGCTGGCTACGCGCTGCCCGACGGCCGCCTACGCCATGAAGGTCGACTCGGACATGTTTCTCAACGTGGACAACCTCGTGCTGATGCTGCAGTTGCCGGGCATCCGCAAAAGCGACTACCTGACCGGGATGCCCATGCGGGACCGGCATGTCATTCGCTCAAAGAGCTCGAAATGGTACGTCCCGGAGGAGATGTACCCGGATCCCAAGTACCCGCTTTACACTCTCGGCATGGGCTACGTGTTCTCCAATGATCTTCCGCGCAAGTTGGTGGAGATCTCCAAAAGCGTCCAACCCTTCAACATTGAGGACGCTTATGTCGGAATGTGCATGAAGAAGCTGGGACTGGCGCCCGTGTCGCCGCCCGATCCCTCCCAATTCCGAGCCTACAACACCAAATTCGACCGCTGCACGTACTCCAAGATCATCACCTCCATTTTGGCATCCCCCAAGGAGCTGGTCAGTTTTTGGATGAAGGTCAAGATGCAGCCAGGACCCCCTTGTTGAAACCAACCAGTGCTGGCTGAGCGCACAGGGTTGAAGATTTGACCCAGCACTTTGGATCAGGATTGTGATCCAAGGAGGATCCAACGGTGGCTTGTTTACTGAGACAGTGCTTCAATTAATACGCCCACATAGATCGTTTTGAAACGTGCCAAATTACGACCAAGTGTTGGGTATTGAAATATTAGGGTATTAGCGACCCCTATTGGCCATGAAAATAGTGCAAAATAGTAAAGTGATCCACAAGTGTAGTGTTGTTTCCGAGAATGTTACATTTACTTCTGTTCATTTGTCCAAAACGGTGACAAAATCCAGCTCTTCAGGCCACCAAACCCAACGATAGCAATCTGTACTAAAATGACTTTGATACGCAGGAAGTGGAATGAAGAAATGTTACTTTATTGTTGTAAAACAAGGAAGTAGCTGATAAACTTATTCTCGTCTACTGCCATATCAACTGGTATAAAAGGTAAGTAGCACAATGATGATTCATTCAGTATATTTATTGGTAGAATATTTGAGGAAGGATTACTGTTTAACTTCAGTATTTTTATTTTTTTGTACCCCTTTGTTGAGCATTCCTCAACATGTGACTACAACAAGTGAGAAAATATTTGCTCTTTGTTCGTTGTTGAGGGTTTTCAAACAATTTTGACAATAATTGACTTTGCAGGTACTTCATTGGAGGAAGCGAAAGACTATTATTTTTTTTTGTTAATGTTCAAGCTCAGACAATGTGTCAATAAATCAAGAGCACAGCAATGAAGGATGTCACAAGCACAAGTTCAGCTGAGATGAAATTCGGTTCGACCTTAAGATGAAGAAAAAAAATATAGTATTAAAGGGTATTTACAAGTGTTTTTTAAAATTCTGAACACAAATAGATTTGCCAATTCAAAACAATACATTTAGACAAATAATTCATTCTGATTATGATGATGATAAAGAGGATCATCATAATCATCACTCGCTGTTACTCATTCAAACATTCTAATTACTGCATATTTACTAATTTATTGTTATTGTGACTTTCTAATCAAATATTGTAAAAATATATGCTAATATAATTAAATAATATCAAGAACGCGCATTCCAGTCTAATTTCAGGTATCAGTATTCACATCAGCGGCCAACGCCAGTAAGGGTGTTAGTAAAAAAGTGTTATTGAACATCCCAATATATGTACAACATTAATATCAGCGAACATTAACATCCTGTACTTCAAAATAGTAATTTTTTATTATTGTGGTCTGTTTGTCAAATTTCAACTAAATTTAATGTTATGTATTTACTATCAATGTTTGGATGAAGCAGAATGGAAATAACAAAAACGATATAATACTAATAATATTTTCAAATATTACAACTTCCACCACTGCTACTTCTACTACCTCTAATAATATGCGTATTATTTAGTACAATTCTAAAGCACCATTTCAATATAATTTGTGCACCGACTACTACATTCTACATATTTTTGTTTTGTTTGTGTTTTTAATATGTGCTCATGATATTACCTATGGTGAATGAAATTCAACTCACATGCTTCTGTATATTTGTATTGCACGCCACACACGCAACCAATCAATGTGTGACCTTTTGAAGGTCACTCACTGTATGCATTTCAGTTTTAAAAAAAAACAAAAAAAACTGATAATTTTGCGCAAGATTAATCAGGAAATTTGTCGGCTTTCAGACAAGATTGTACATGTTACACATTGTTTAGTGTCGCTGGTGGCTAAATCAAAACGTCAGCATCAAGTTCAAAGGTGGTCATGGGCTAAAATTAGCACAAATGTTCAAGATGGCGACACTCTTTGAATAGATGCTATGCTGTTTTACATATTGTATACAAAACGTCCCTTTAAAAATGAGGCAGACTAAAGTTCATCTTTTCATGCACTAGATGAGTTTCACGATTACTGAAAAGCATATCTTATTTAATGAAGCTGACTACCCTAAAATGTGAATTGTATGACTACTTATTAATAAAGTCCTTCGTTTCATTCTTTATGAGTCAAGTTGTCCTGTCGTGGTTACTCGGTTTATGTCCACCAGAGGGCGCACCATGATTACAATTACATACTTCCAACTTTGTTCGTTTGGGGAGCCATTGTCAACATTATAACGTCATTACACATCAATGCCAAAAACATCCACAATTAACCCCAAGAGCTCCAAGTGGTACGTCCCGGAGGAGATGTACCCGGATCACAACTACCCGCTTTACACTTTCGGCATGGGCTAATATGATTTAGTCATATTAGAGAGTTTAATGAATGACAAATGTTTAACTTTAGTAGCTTTTTAGTAGCTTTAGTATCAACCACCCACCCAGCGTCAAAAAATAATCTCTCGTGAACCTGACTGCCCTGTGACCCTGTTTCATTCTTTAGAGTTTCACTGTTGTTATTCCTTTTTTTACCCACCAGAGGGAGCACATTGATCACGATTGCATACTTCCAACTTAGTTTGTGGGGAAGGTCAATGGTTTCTAACATGTCAGTGCCCGCTTTTGTGCTTATTTTGGGCCTTTGGTTGAGACTTACCTGACTTAATTCACCTAACACCACAACTATCACGCCGCAATTATGGCGATCAGCATTGGCTACACAAGAGCGGCTGTGCAAAAATCTGATTGCACTTAAAAAAAGAAGAAAAGAAAAAAAACTTTAAATTGCTGTGAAAATGAAAAGCTGTGAATGTCTTCGCGATTATGCAAAAAGTGTCCTTTTCAGTGGGTCACCAACATTTGTGCCATCAATAAGGAATGTCCTTACTTTCAATGCTTAAAATGGAAGTCAACCTTAATTAACCATTTGACAATAATAATGTTATGTGTGACCTCACTATTCTAAACATGACATTTTGATGAATATATTTGTGGAATCTGAGTTACTGAAGCAAAATCCAGCCATTTTTTATCCATCTCAGGGGCCGGCCGACGGAAGACGACAATGTTGCTCAGGGTTCAGGCAACGACCAATCGCAGCTCACCTGTTTTCTGAAGCTGAGCTGTGATTGGTTGTTACATTGATGTCATCTTTAGTCGACAGCAAGTGGCAAAATGACAGCTCCCCCTGAGACGGATAAAAACGACTGGTTTTGCTGCTTAACTCATATTCCACTAATGCATAGAACATATTCCCCCCAAAATTATTAGTATTTTTTGGGGGGTTGTATTGGGTTGACTTCCCTTTTGTAATTTAAAATCATTAATAACTTACTGAAAACAGAACTTAAAGAATGCATGGCTATTTTAGCCGCAGTTGCGCCTTTATCGTCCCAAAAAAATACAGTAACTATGACGACCCATCTTTGTTTACCTCACGTTAACAGTAAGTGCAATCAATTGAAAGTGGGCCGGTCACTAGTTAGTGTGATTCTTCCCATGAGAAGTTTACACTGCAGCTTGTCATTGTGAAGCAGCAAAGCAAACATCAGTGTTTGTTTTCACCCGGTCAAGTCAAATGTTCCTCTTTCTGCACCATCTTCACGCACGCGCATGCGCATAAACTCAGTGATGACTTTATTAGAAAGAGTTCAATGTTGTAATTGGTCTTGTGGTAGAAGTAGTTTGTGAAAGTCTCACTAGCGTAACGAGCTGACGGCCCTTCATACAGTATGAGTACAATTGACACTGATGCTTGGCGAAAACGGGCTGGATGTCGCGTTTCTTGACGTTTCTGAGACGTCCGCTTTCAATATACATGCGAACGCAACATGTTGAGTTGGTCATGTGACCACATATTTTTGAAGAGACATCCATTTGGCTCATCCGGTAAAAAAGGGAGGCACATGGCTTGAGAGGTAAGCACCCATAAGTTCAAAAAACATTTTTTTGCCCTCCAAAGTAACATTTTTCTGATTAAGGTTTTTCGATGGCTGTGTTTGAACAATTACAGACAACTTTGAAAACGTTTCACACATGTTTTAGTGCTTTAGTAAGCTACATTATAAGTCTATATGGTTAGCATGAAGCCGACTCAAAACAGCTGGGGGATGCATTTTTTTTTTTTTTTTTTCAAAAATGGTGGGCTTGGGATCATTTGTGCCAAAGGACCTGGCACAAGCTTCCCCTAAATTATGATTATTTACTCTATATTAGCCATGATCCATCCATTTGCTTAACTGCTTGCCCCTCACAAGGGTTGCGGGGGTGCTGGAGCCTATCCCAGCTGGCTTCGGGCAGTAGGCGGGGTACACCTGGTTGCCAGCCAATCGCAGGGTACTCTATATTACTTAATTGTATTTTATTCTTGTTGTAAACTGTATTCTTACATTTGATCACGACAAGTATGTGCCATTCTTAATTTTTGACTGGAAATCATCCTGTCACCACATACAAAAGGAAGCCAGGGTTTGAATTCCTTTTGAGGAGTGGAAAGAGCAGTGAAAGAGGGGTTAGAAAGGAAATAAAAACAAATATAGGGATAAGAAACAAAAGGCTCATGCTTAGATAAAATGCTTTGCAAGAACCCTTTTTGATTTCAATGAACGATCAGACAGGTAGAAGAATAACCCCCAAATCTGAGCAAAGAGATTTGAAATGAATTGTGAATGAGGTCAAATTGGTTGAAAAGAAATTGAAACCCGAACAATTTGACATGTCTATAGAAACCTGCAAGAATCGATTGATTGATTTTGACTGTTGTCAGACGCAGAATCTTTTTCCCAGCTAGAAAACTTTCGTTGATTTAAAATGCGTTATAAACGAAGCGAGAATCCAACTGGAGTCAAATTGCTCGATTTTTATTTCTAAATCGCCTTTTTGTTTAGTGCTGTTTTGTTCGTCTGATTTTAAGTGTGCACTGTGCACATTTGGATTGCGGGACTCCCACGCAGGTATAGTCTCCGCCTCGTCGCTCCTCTGTGCACCTCCTCCTCCTCCTCCTTCAAGTGTTCGTCTTTGAGTGGAGGCGGAACACAGTTTGGAACGCGACACGCAAAGAGAAACGAAAGCTGGCACGTCGTGGAGACTTGACGCGTGGACGGACGCGCAAAGTTCGGATACAGTTTGGACTGGAGCCGCAAGGATTGTGTTTTTTGTTTCCCCCTCTGGGATTGCGTCAATAAAGGGTAAGTGACATCTCGCGTTTCATCACTCATTTATAGTGCGTGGAAAGGAAAAACGATTCGAAAAGTCCAACCGAGCGTGTTAGTGTGGAATGCACCCGAGTTTTACCTGAGACATGCACAGGTAGAATGACCTCTCATACACTACTGAAATGCTGTCGTACACTTAATGATACACTCTCACATTTAGCACTGAAATGCTCGTTCAGGAACACACTCACACATTATCACACGACTGAAACGATCTCATATATAACTAGTACCAGGGTTGGTTACTTCAAAGACACATTCCAATACAGTTAGTAGTTACCTGTTAATGTTAGTAACATAATCCAAGCACCACAACATTGTTACTTTCTTTCAGATTACTCCAATAGCAAATATGTATGGATAAAAAAATATGCTATGTATCTTATTATTTGAATATATTAGTCTGGTCTTTTCTGTTTTATGGCCGTTTAATATGCCTGGTTTTGGAATGCAAGATGAAGCCTGCACCTGCAATACAAATGCTAAGGACAAGAATTGTGCAGACATGCTCACCACTTGTGCACCAACACGCTATACGGACAGACAGAGATTCATCCCATAAAGGAAATCAGATTTGCTAATTTTTCAAATCTTTTCACATGACCGGTGTTTGTTATGAGTGAAAGGTAACGAAAAGACCAATTATTTTATACGATGATTATAATTTGTGACATCAATTACGTTTTTTTTTTTTTTTTTAATCCCGGTAACAAGTTTAGCAGATGATATTGGAAATATGGCATTTGAATAGTTGTGGGTGATTCATGACGGGAATTAACTTGCAGGCGTAGCACCTGCTATAGGTTCCTCCATGGTAACAAGCAATCCGGATGATTTTGACAGCTCACAAAGAAACTTGTATTTAAAATGAGCGAAAAACTACTCCAGTGAACATTCGCAACACGTATCCAGCCTGTGACCTGTCTTGTTTACTTGCTGGCCAACAAAAAGCTGATGTGAGACGACCGATGGTGGTCCACTGAGAGATACTTTCTACCCGTATTAAAATGAAATTCTGCAAAAATAATCCACATTTATAATAAAGGTACTTGTATTCTGATTACGTTTTTTTTTTTTTTTTTTTGCTGGAACTGTAATATTATGGTTACATTTTTTTTGTAGAATACATAACGCCGGTACACGTGTTCTGTTACTCGTCTGAACACTACTGAAATTTATTTATTTATTTATTTATTTATTTATAAATGAAATGCTCTCACTGCCTCGCGATTGGCTGGCAACCAGTCCAGGGTGTCCCCTGCCTACTGCCCAGTGCCAGCTGAGATCGGCTCCAGCACCCCCCGCGACCCTTGTGAGGAATAAGCGGTCAAGAAAATGGATGGATGGATATACTACTAAAACACGCTCATACACACTACTGAAACGCTCTCTTCCTCTCCACACACAGTCCAATGCGTTACTGAGTGGGTGATGAGCGCGTTCGTTCAAGCGTGCAAGTGGCTCTGCCTGTTTCATGTGCGCTTTCGACATATCTTTCTTTCTGGTTTTGGCTACTTGACAACAAGGAAGAAGCAATTCAAAATTGAGTTCTCGGCATGACACGAAAGTCCCTCCAAGTATGAAGGAAATGAAGACAATTAGACTGACAGTAGAGAGGTGACGATGAACATGAACAGACATGATTATGAACCCCTTGGCTTAGAAATCTGATTTGATGCAGAACAATAATCCTTCAAAAAACAAGGTTGTGCATAAAAATATGCTATTATTTGGACCTCCAAGGTTTGGACCCTGCATAGTTGCATGCAATTCAGCACCTGTGGAATCACAAACACATATTTTTTTCTTATTTATTTATTTATTTATTTATTTATGCATTTTCTCCCCATTTTGTATATTACGAATACATAATTTTTTTCAGCATTTTTTTAAAGAATTTTTTTTGTTGAAATTTTTGAACAATTCTTTGGGCGCCCATTATACATTATTCACTGTTAGTGACCCCCACAACCGTACAAGTCATTCAAATGCAAAAATTACAAGGGTTCTTCATTTTTGGCATAGAGTACTTACTCTCCATAACAAAATATGACAAACTGATTGGACCTCTTGCCTTGGAAATCATTCAAACTCAGATGGTGGTGACACAATTTACTATAAAACAAACCTAAAAAATCCACAAAACCCCCCCCCAAACATATTTGCCGTGTACAAATTGTCCCCAAAAGATTTTGTGAAAATTACAAGACTGACAAGGATGTGGTCTTCAAAATATCTGCTTGGATATCCCTCAAAAAGCAACTGTAGACAGTAGACACCAAAAAACAAAAATTTCAAAAATGACAAACACAAAGACAGCAAAAAAAATAAATGTGCAAAAGCAGTAGTGTTCATTATCAGACATCACAGAGAGAAAAAAAAAAAAAAAAAAGTGGAATGAGGAATGTACCAATTTGACCTCTTGTCTGGATTGTCATTCAAAGCCAGTATAGTATATAATATATAATATAATACGAAATCTGTTGAGTTCCTGACGACGTACAAATCAATAAAAAGATGACACTCTTTAGTTGCCACGCAGCAATAAGCCTTTAAAGAAACTTAAGAATACGACTGCCCTCATTTAAAACTTTAAAATCAATAGATGGTGACAGGAAAGCATCCTGAAGATTGATTGACAAACTAACAATGAATGGGACCCTCTTCAACTTGATTTCATCAAAACCGATGAAGAAGAAGCGGAAGGCTGAGAAATGCAAAGAACGCTCACAGACAGTCGGGCCGAAGCAGCGAGAGGAAAGCAAAACATTCCTGACTCGCTGCCTCAGCAATTTAATTAAGTTTTTTTTTTTTTTTTTGGTTTGGGGGGGTCACGAAGAGGAAGATGCAGCACCTCGAGGTGAAGCCCCTCCTTGCTTCCCAGCTTGGAGTAATCCCGAGGGTCAGCCTGAAAGTGCTGCGGTCACGCCACCGTGACAAGTCAATGCGAGGAAAGATCCCCAATCAGCCACCGTAAGAAGTCATCAAGGAAGTTAAGAGGTGCAAGGTGAACAAGTCTTCCCTAGCGTGCGCGTAAGTGTTTTGGTAGCATATGCAAGCGAAAACATTTCAGTATTGCGTGAGAGCGTTTCATAAGGGCGTGCATCTCTTCAGTGAAGACTCGATACATGGGATGCGATACTATTCAAGGACGATACATTTTAAAGTGGAACGATACGATTTGGTTGGATTCAACAGGATTGTGATTTGATTCAATATGGTAATATTAGTGTAAATAAAATATATTTTATTTAATAATAATAATAATAGTCTCCGGTTCGAGTCCAGGCTCGGACCTTCCTGGGTGGAGTTTGCATGTTCTCCCCGTGCCCGCGTGGGTCTTCTCCGGGTACTCCGGTCTCCTCCCACATTCCAAAGACACGCATGGCAGGTTAATTGGGCGCTCCGAATTGTCCCTTGGTGTGCGTGTGAGTGTGGATGGTTGTTCGTCTCTGTGTGCCCTGCGATTGGTTGGCAACCAGTCCAGGGTGTCCCCCGCCTACTGCCCAGAGCCAGCTGAGATAGGTTCCAGCAGCCCCCGCGACCCTTGTGAGGAATAAGCGGTCAAGAAAATGGATGGATGGATGAATAATAATAATAATAATAATAATAATAATAATAATAATAATACAATTTTCTAAAAAAAACAAACAAACACAACTTTGTTCTCGCAAAATGAACATCGTGAATGGTGTAAATCCTGAAGGGCACGTGGCGCGACTAAAGAGGCATGTTAGACCCAGTGTTGGTAATTTAGAAGGCGAAAAATAATACAAAATTTTATTTTCACAATGATACAGATGGTTTGATGCTCACTGTTCACAATTTTTGAATCCTGAAGGGCACGTTGCTTGCCTAAAGAGGCAGGTTAGAATCGGTGTTGGTAATTTAGAAGACGAGTGATAGGAGAGACAGATGACTCCAGGAGTGGTTACAACCAATTTAAATCATGGCTAATAAAATGATAATACTAAATCAATAAATGAATTGATTTTCACGATTCAGATGGTTTGATGCCCACTGTTCACAATTTTATGAATGTAATCCATCTGACATCCACCATACACATCAGAAGAGCTCTGTATCTGACTGCCTTCACCCCAACCAAATTCACCAAAATTGCGTTAGTCTACCCTGTGCCGACACTCGAGCTCTATGTATTTTTCCTTGCAAAATTACAGCTTTTTTCGACAGTGTTAAAACATGTCATGTTTTTTTACCCCCTAAAAAAAATGCACAATTTTATTCTGATAACATTAGGTCTGTATTCTTGTAAAAAAAATAAGACTGTTCTCATAACATAAAAGCTTTTCTTTTCAAAAAACTATTCTTATAATGTTTAACATTTGCTTGTAGTATAATGACTTTTTTGTTTTTGTTCCATAAAAATAGACCTTTTTTGTTTGTTTAGAATTGATGGTAACATAATCTGCACGGTGCCTTTTTCTCCACGCCTAATATGGTTTCAGTTTACAGTGACAACATGCTCACGTTACATTTTTACAAGTCATCTTGACACCTGAGGAATTCTAGAAGCAAAACTACACGGGCGAACCCGAGCCTCGGCACGCTCACCAGAGGGGAACTTTTTTTCCTTTAGAAGTCCCCCCTCTCTCCCCCATGGGGAGTCTTTGGGACTTGCTACTCCTTTTGTAAGGCCACGAAGTGTGTCTCCCCCCTCGTCCCCTCGGCACGTTGTATAAACACAGCGCTTCAGTAGGAAGGTAAAGAGCGTGACGTTTCCAGAAAACGCACTCGCCGTGCACATTCCGCAGCGGTACCAGGGGGCACCGCCATGCAGGTGCGCAGATCTGAACCCTGGTGACATTATTATGAGCAGATCGCGCGGGCTGAGACGATGACGCTGATGTCAGCAATTTGTCTCGCGCTCACTTTTAACACCGTCTCAAAAAGTACTTTGCGTAGCATCATATCCTTAAATGTTCATCAAAAAGCAGTAATTTTATTACTAAAAAGTATATTTAATATTATTGTAAGTCACTGGAACATTATGCAGTTTTTAATTCCGTGATTCTTTTGTACACCACTAGAGGGAACTAGAGGGAACACTTTAAGAAACAGTGGTAGATGAAGAGTTGATGTTTGGACCTGTTGTGGTATGTTCATGTTTAACTTTTGCTTACCACCTACTTGCCCATCTAACTGTTTACAAACAGCAACAGTACTTTCAAGTCAACATACTGATCGACCACCATACCTGCTTAGCATGTCGAGCTAGCTTTGCTACTTATCCATACTTGCCTACATTCCAAGTTCTTACATACATAACTTGCATAATGCATACCTACTAACTGTTATGAAGACTAGATATGCTTTAATATTTATCTCTGCATGCCCAGCTACCCTCCTGCTTAGCTACATATCCACTTACAGAACATGTCTAGTTAGCCTGCTACCTAGCTACAGTACGTAGTTACCTATAACCCAACATGCACCATCCTACTTATAAGCCAAACATGCCATTCTACCTAGACATCTACCTACGTAGCTATAAGCTAGCTATATGTCAGAGGCAAGAGTAAGTCAAATATGTGCAAGTAAATCCCAAGATAATGCGGACAAAAAAATAAAGTAAGTCAAGTCGAATCGCCACCAAGTCTAGCGTGACCAGACGTCGCGTTTTGCGCTTTTGATTCTGTGTCCCAATGGATTGCGCCAATCCCATTGTTTTGTCCCGATATTACGCCTGCAGGTTACACAGTTGTCATAGCGAGTCATACTATAACCCGTTAACTGTTAAATTCCTTCCTATTTACTTCAAAATTCACAAATGCGTTCTCATTCACATCCTTATGTAATCGGTAGCAGGCGTTGACGGGAATATGGTGGACACGCTCCTGACATGCTTGCTTTTTTTTTAATGGTATAGCTTCAAGATTACACTCCATGGCTTTATCATCTTCTCAATTAAATGCATAACCGACAACAATTTAGTCAATATTTGACCAGCTATTGTTAATCTAAAACTGTCAAGCTAACCTAGCTAGCTTGGCTTCACCGTTAACACAGCTAGCTTACTTGCGTCTGACTTTTCCTGTTTCGTCTAACATTTGTCTTTGGGCCCACAGCAGTCGAGTTTTTCATAGGTTTTTGTAAAGCAAGTCAAAATGATAAAATTAGAGAATTAAGTCAAGTATGACTTGTCGCTTACTTCAGCTATAAGCTAGCTACGTGTATATTGTCTACCTAGCTAAACACCTCCCTACTCACAAACCAATATGCCTTCCTTTGCACCGACATACCTACCTATCAGTGATGTTTGCTGTAGCACCATGGTGAGATTTAACCTACCTACATACCATGCATACCTACCACCTACCTACTCTACTGTTAGCTGTAGTGCCGCCCCAAGGTTAGCACAACATTGTTTCTGCATTCCCCCCGATCGTGTGAACTTTACCTACGGCTATTTACTCGTAACTACTTCATATTTTCCTATTCATCTCTCCAAATAAGACCAAAAACTACATTTTTACCCATAATGCGAAAGTGTTGTGGAATTGATACATGAAAGCAAGGTCGACAGCAAGACAAAAGCGCAGCGCATGTATCACCTGAGGCGACATTTGCTCAGTTATCCTGTAGCCTCAGATCAGACGGTATGACACGCGTGTCCCCTGTAACTTACACCGTTGTCGTACAAGCCACTCCCCTCGTCACCTGATTTGCCTTGGAGGTGTTCATGGGTCACAACAAGTTACCTCGGCTTTTTCAAGTGCTTCTCAGCTAAGGATGAGTCATTAATATATTGGCAACAAGGATGCCAAGGTGTAGGTATGCTCTTTTTGAAATGACATAATTATTTGAAAAGTTATTACTGGACCCCCAAGCTAAAACTCGCGCATATTCTGTAATACGTATAAGTGTGTCTAGGTCATTGAGAAAAAGCCTAGAAAATGCACATGTGCAAACGTCATGCGTAGAAAAGCAAACTCACAATGTTGTCAGTGTCGCATGCCTCGCTGCAGGCCGTCTGGGGATTAGGAGGTGAAAAGTCATCGTTTGGGGAGGGGAGCTCTGGTGGTCCACGTCAATAGACCACATGAAGAACAAAATGGCAAAGCGTGCAGAGAGACGGATGAATCACATTCATGTCATCCAGAAACCGCTTTAAAAATATATAAAAGGATCGGGGACATCTCCACAGATGTTGCTTAAAGACGTTTTGGCCAATTGGTTATAAAAGCAACTGCTTTTTGTATTTTTTTTTTCTTTTTTTACTTTACAAACAGATGGTAATGTTCAAGCTATGCGCAAACAACAAATCAAGCTGAGTGTCTGGGCAATAAAGCATGTTTACACGTAAACAAAATGGTAAAAATGAATGCAAATGTTTAAAAAAAAAAAGTTTCACATAACGATGACAATGTTGTCAAAACAATCTGTGTTCACACACTCGAAAAACAGTTGGGCCAAAGAAGGAAAAATGGGCCAATTCGCTACCCAACATCCTGCAAAACGACCCAATTTTTTGGGTTGATTTATATAAACGAGGCAATTTTTCAGGGTTATTATGCACAAAATTAAGCTGCATTTTTAGCATTTGCATTGCAGTGCAATGCTATCTTTTTAAACATTAGCGTTAGCGTTTTTAGCCTCTCAAAATCACTCTTGGCTACAAGTCAATAATAATAATAACACAACAGTTTTAGAAACAAGTCTCAAGATGAAAAAAGTAGAAAAAGTAAATTGCCATCATAAAAGGAAAACATTGCCAACTACTGGCCTGGCATGCACATGACAGCGTTTTCTAGATGATCACTGGCTTGGACCATTTATGTGAACCTTTTGTCAACGTAACCAAAGAGACATTGTTTCTTTGCATGTGCGCAGCAGCTTGTGTGGTAGGCGAACATCTTGTTCACAGATGAGAGTTGAACGCCCCATGAACGAGACAACAAACAGATGCAAACAAGCGGGACGAGCGATTAGCAGAGGTGTGTTTTGAGTGCGCATATGGCTCATAAAACATCAGCAATGTTAGCTTGACATGGGCTATACAGACATCAGCATGCCGGGCTACAGACTAACCTTTTTTTTTTTTTTTTTTAACTAGGAGCAGAGTGCCCCTTACTAAATGAACTTATTCATAGATTTTTATTTAAATATCTACATTTTTATTATATTTTTATTGTTTTGGTGAGAGCCAACACCCGTTTTTCGTGAAATATGCTAATTGGCAGTTAACAACATTTTTTTCCAATACTTTTTTTAGGGGGGTGAAATTATTTATTTATTCCAGTCCTTGTCCAACCCCCAATCCTGTTTTCTGGGTGGAAAACCGTGGTGTGGGTGTGGTAATTATGCAAATTAGCCCCACTGTTATAGTTTTGCGGCAGTGTAGAACGAACTCCTTCACAGATGCATTTTATTTGCAGAAAACAAAAGATATACTTGATTGTTTAATTTTACACATAACTCATTCACTCCTAGGCATTTTCACAGTTTTCCTGTATTTTGATTGATTTTGCAAGGCCCACAGAATATTGTGTAATTTGTATCTGTTTCCGTTTCGCAGCAATTAGCATCAGAATATAGCTACGTTTCATCATTATTCACAAACCCATTGAAAACACTGGCAAAAAGAGCTTGTTGTAACATGGCCCGTGCTGATCTCTTATACTCTGCTGCCACCTGCTACCCGTTTTTTGTAATAACTACCATTGCTTTAAGCGACCTCTTCAGGTCTGAAGCTGCATCAAAGCCTAGCATAAATAAAAACGAACAAAAACATATATATACGTCTTTGGGAGTGAAGGGCAAAGTATTAAAAAACGTATTTATATGTGTTTGGGGTTGAATGAGTTAATGAGTGGTCAAGCACTCCAGAGACTATTTGTATACAAGACATTAAAAAGTTGTGATCAGGTTCTCAATAGCGAACAGTATTTTCCCTTGTTAAATTCAATGCCATTCACAAAACAATAGCAGCTGACAATCCTGATTGTTTTGTTGACCAACCATTTACTGTACATTATCATAGACACTTGCAAATGAATGGAATTGGACGAACATTTGGTGACATACCTAATGAAGTGGCTTGGCCAGTGCATATTTCCTGTGATTTAGTCGTTTCTCTTCATACGCGCACACGGGCCCGAGTGCCATTTGTTATGTTGAGCGTAGCCATAGCCTCTCGCCAGACCGAGACGCTCCAAAAACAAACACGCGCCGTCCAAGACCTGCAGACAAGTAGAGGAGAGTCGTCATGGTTACAGACTTTTCAGAGTTTACTGGTACGCAGATGGTTCTTGTTGGAAAGAAAAAAAAAAAAAAAAAGATTAATTCGACAGGTCGACAAGCCATAAAAAGTTGCACGGTATATCTTTTTGGGCCATTTACAAATGTTTGACATCCTTTTTGGATGCATCTGAAGTGAATTAGTTGTCCTTGGCTCCACAGCGCGACCTCCTCCAGGGTGTCAAGTTCTCCAAAACTGATAACATGCATGATTCTTCCATATTATGACTTCTTCTTCTTCATAGCATGTGACGCCATGGTCATTTAAGGTGCCGTATCGCTCGATGCTATTTTTTAATCGAGCATAACTATGCCAAAAGGCACGCAAGGGTCTTTCCAAAAAAGAAGCATTAATCATGTTATCAGCATGAAATCAAATTAGGTTACGGAGTGTGTGCGCAAGTGCGTACAGCCCTTCCTGCCACACAACAGCATCATTTTCTCCTCCATTCCGAGCCTCCCAACAGGCCTCGGGGCTCGTTACTGAGTCGTGTGTCAAACCGAGCGCCTCACCACAAGCCTGCTCGTATTTTTTATTTTTTTTTGAAAAAGACAAAACAAGCCAAGAAGTTGGTTATTTTTAACCCAACTGTTTGTCGACAACACTATACATATAAAATCACTACAATTACAGCTCTGGTTCAAAACCCCAAATCCACATTTGCTATCTGTTTCCTTTTAAGGAGCGAATCACAATTCAACTGGAATGGGTTACCAATTATACTTTTGCCAAAAAACAAGTCCAAGTCCAAAAAAATAAAATTCCAACTTGATCATAATGGTAAATGATGCACATATAGTGCTTTATCGCAATGTACAGACGATGCTAACTGTGCTAACTCTATGCTAAAGCAGCTGCTCAAGTAAGTTTTTTTTGTGTTTTTTTGTTTGTTTTTTTTTAAGTTTGAAATAACTTAGTTTTACCTCCAGGATCCCTCACAATACACTGGCCAATAGCAGAACCCACCGTGGTCTTTTGGGTCAATTTTAGAGCCATCCGCTTGCGTCGTAACAGCTGCTGGCTAGCTTGCTAGCTAGCGCGAAGCTAGCCTGGGAGGTTTTGTCTCTATGTTTAACAAAGAACAATCAAAATCAAAGTGTTATACACCACAATGTGTTTCTCATCCAAGAAAACCAAAATGGCTTCGACATTTGCTCACTCGAGACAGTAAAAATATATAATATAAAAATATATAAAAAAAAAAAAAAAAAGTCCTAACAGACTTGCTCTAGATAGATTTCAAAAGTCAGACTTTTGTGTGATCTTGTGCAGAATGAAGCCATTGTTTTCGGTACGAAGCAGTCAAGGTCGCCAGATTGGAAGCCATGCAGGCAGACAAACGCTCTAATTGATTCCCCTGCTCGCATGTATGTGTGCGTGTTTACTTAACTGAAGGATTTGTGAGGAGTTAAAGTAAATAGATAAGTGACTTAAGTAAACATACGCCCTCCTCCACATACACAGATATACGTGTATAGACATCATTTAATCTCTTTGTTAATAAATTGTGTCGTACTCATTTGCCGTGTGTGCGTGCGCGTGTGTGCGTGGCAGTTCCTATATTTAATCCAAGTTCTTTTCTGCCGTAAATCCGCCGACACTCTTGAACTAACGCTGCCGTAATGAGGTGATCCAAGCAGCGGGGGACACTTTTTTTGTTTTGTGTGGGTGTGTGTCTGTATATGTGTGTTCATGAATTCATGTTAGTGCAACAAAAATCCGAGTTTGTCTGATGACCCACAAACTGTCAGTGTCCTTACTAATTACCTTACATTAATTTACTTGCAATGAATTGATAGAATGTTATGACACCCACGAAGCCATTTTTCTTTTGTTATTTTTCAAGGCTGTAATTTCATGCAATTTGTTAAAATGTTAGATTGATGCTAAAGTTCAACAGATATTTTAAAAACTTTTTTTTTTTTTTTATAAATAAATAAAAGGGCTATTGTAAACATATTTTTGGCCAAATTGTTACAAAGTGCAGCTTTAATTCTGTTATTTTAAATATATATTTTCCATGTTTGTTTTTTTGTTTTTTTTTCTTTCAACAAAGTGGACCTGTTTAGACTTGTCGGAAATGAAGGGCAACCGAGCAACTTGTAGCCAGCCAGAGGCCAGACGACCGTGTCCAACAGGACTCAAGGGACGCAACAAGGCATGAGATAAATAAATAAAGAGCAAGAGTGTGCCAATTTGTTTATTTCTACTACCAGACTGCTGGTAACCATTGTGACTGAAAACCATTTCCTGAAAACCTCCTCATAAGCTTTTATGTGGCTTTGTTGGACAGATTTGATCCATTTTGCTCTTGTATAAACAGACTCTCCGGTTTGGGCTTTGTGGTTGTCAATACAGGCCCTGAAGCAGATGCAGAAGGTTTATTGTCTGGAAAACAAGGCGAATTAAAACCTCTGGGGGGAATCGTTGCTTGAAAAACATTTACGACTTCTCTATCCTCTGTCGGCTTTTGTCGGTAGGTCAAACCCCGTTTCCAGGTGTTACTGAAAGCGGCTCATTACGAAGAGTGGGAGCAGAGGCAAATTAGCCTCGTGGTTGCCTCAAGGTCAAACGATTTTGGTGAAGATGTGTTGCTGAAAAGCAGTTCTGCAAGAATAACTGGGTTGGTTTATTGTCTAGTTTAGGAGGTGAGCCAGGAAACCAGGAGCTCACCAGTCTCAACTTGGCAGTTCTTGGTTCTTAACTCATTTGCTCCCAATAACGTGTAAATACGTTTTTTTTAATGTTCTAAGTGTCCCAAAGACGTATTTATACTTTTTTTTCCTTTTATGCTAGAGCATACAGAAGGCTTTGATGCAGCCTCTCAACTGCAAAGAACGTTTGCAGAAATGGTAGTTATTACACAAACGGCCAGCAGGTGGCAGCAGAGCAAAGGAGATCAAGCAGGCCATGTAGAAAAAAAGCCCAATTACTTGCAATTTTGAATAGATTTGTGAAAACTGATGAAACTTAGCTCTCTTGTAATGCTAATTGCTGCAAAACGGAAACAGATAGAAACATACTTTTTTTCCTGATGAAAGAAGGGACTTTAATCTTTCTTTTGATATCTTTTGATGCCTTTATAGCAATAGAACACAATATTCTGTGGGCCTTGCAAAATCAGTCAAAATCCAGTAAAACAGCCGTGAGCGAACGGGATTGCTTCTGTGAAAATGGCTGGGAGTGAATGAGTTTAGTGTTTGGTACTTATAGATTTGACCTTTTGCTCCCAAAGTCAGGTCTCCATAGTCGGGCCCTAGAATCTTGTCTGGTGCCCTCCTAGCCGCATCCGACCCATCCGATCGCAAGGAGTCCGGAAGATTTTTTTCCTGTTTACGTGTCAGATTTAGCCAATCCCATATCAGCAGGCGATGAGCTGAACTGGTCTCCAGTTATGTCTTGTGTCATATTGACAAAACATTCACACCTATAGCCAAGATAGAGGTCACGCAAAGCGCAAACTCCGCACGGGAAAAAGATCTGCGCTGAGGATTCACTTGGCAACATAATAAAATGCCACAATAACAGTTGGATTTAAACAAAACAGAGTTTCATTTTAGGACAAAGAGAAGCGTCAAACTGTCTGAGAAATCTGCTTCTGTTACCAGATGCCTTTTGGCATTGTTTGCTTTTGATTTCCTGTTGCTGGCAAACACAATTGGCTGAGAAGCAGCGAGGTATTTCGAGGTGTGCACACAAGCTCCCGCATTCCATACGCGCTGATGACATACAGTCACTGGTATCACACTGGCCTCTATTAAGGTGTGTGTACTACTCTTCCGCCGATAAAGAGCCAGTCCAAATTGGTTGCAAGGATGAAGAGCTACGTGTAAACAATCAATCCATTGATTATTGTGCCCATCCGTAGACTACAACGTGAACTGTGAGTTAGCAGGCTACTTCATGTTAGAGAGCGCAGGTAATAAATCTCACACTTGACTTGGAGAAACACAATTCTCCTGAAAATGTTCTCACGGGCGATATTGTAAGTGTAAATGTCTGTCTGGTCATCTTAATATAGACCCTAATGCAGTTGTCACACTGCAGTCTAGACAGCAGTTGTCAGGTGTTTACAGCCCGCAATCTTTTACTTTTCCCTTCACCGTACTTGCCTTGAGACTCAATTGATCAAATGATGAAAAATATTGATTGTTCACCAAGTGTTTTGTTATAAATAGGTTTATCAGGCGATTAAAATTTGTAATTGTAATTAATCGCATGACTTCACCAGTTAACTCACGATTAATCGCAAATTTTATCTTTTCTAAATGTACAATAAAATATGTTTCCAAGTTTCATACTCTTGTTAACATAAAAAAAGTTAAACTAATAGAAATATGGCTGCGTCTTTGTCATTAAAACTCATTCACTGCCAGTCATTATAGAAAATTTTTACATTTCCAATACTCACGTGATATTACATTCAATAATTATATATAAACCGAATCTACCAAATAACAGAATAGACTCCCTACTTTTTGTCCCGTCCCGTTCTTTTATAATTGACAGCAGAAAAATGTAGGTTTGCCAAAATACAGCCATTTCTCCCATGGACTCTGAAACTGTGTTTATTTCCTATAAAATGGGGCAATGATGTCATCTACCGGTGGTTGGGCATCAGTAAAGTTGTTTCCAAGTTTGATATTTACAGTGGAGCATGCTCAGATTCGCCCCCATTTAGCACCGCTCTAAAAAATGCAATTGACAAGTATACTTGTCAAAGGCAGTGAATGAGTTAATTTGATGCAGTAATTCCATAATAATTCATAACATTTAGTTAACTTTAAAAAGATGAACTGTACTGTAAAAAAAAACGAGTGTGATATTGATTTGTGTTGTCGTCATTCTTCTGCCACTAGATGGCATAATTACATTTGTAAGACTTTAGTGACAGCTCAGTGCATTTTCTGTTCATATTAGGAGCCATCTAACATGAAGTAACTTGTGTAATTATGCACATGTTTAAAATGGTAAAATAGCCTACAACTTGACCCCAGTCTCCACAAACACATGCGTTATTATTCAAATTTATCACTGCTAAATTTTGACGTGGATGTGTCTGCTGCGTAGCGACTGAAATTCCCCCAGTACATGCTTTCCAAGCAAGTCATTAATCGCGCGTTAAAGGAACTTTAAATGAACTCAAAAATTAATGCAGTAATTTTGACACCCCTAGTTATAATAGAATACAAAAGGCAAGTAGCAGCGTTTACTTCCAATAGGCTCTCAGGTAAGATTCAGCCTATGCCAGCTGACTGAGAATCAGAGTCAATCGTAGTACACAAAGCTAAACAAGCATTCCCACCAATGGTCAATTTGAGAGTCTCCATCTCAAACCTAAATATACCCGTTTCTGGAATGCAACATGCAAACTCCAAAGTCTGACATTTGAACCCAGAACCTTAGTACTGTAAGACCGACATGCTTACCACTATTCCACTGTCCTGCCCTGTACTGACACACACACACTGTACGATACTGATATTTTGTCCCAGTCGTGTCAGCTATCATCCATGTTACCACGCCAATGTTCGGATTGCAAAACGATCACGTTGCTCATTTCGCTTACACAATTGCATTTTGGAGCAATGAGGGGGCCCTGAAAGTGATTTCAGAGCTTTTTAGGCATAAAGTAACATGATATTCCACTGTCGGGAGTTTGAGGGGGTGTGAGTGGATGTTTTTTTTTTCCCCCCTTCCTCCAAGAAGATGAAGTAATCTCCCCTTGGACACATGTCCTCAAATGTAATTTATGGGCCCCATTTTTTGCTCTTTAGTACCTTCATTCCTTACTTCCTCCCCCTTCTACCTCTAGACAACTGATTTCTAAAGGACATGAAACGTTTGTGGAAAGCACACATTTCTACAGGCCACTGCTTACGATCTCCCCTTTTAATGTTGCAACCATGGTTATTTTTTATAACCCATATCACCAGTTTACCTTTTACCCAAGTTCTTTCCTCATAACGCTCCTCGTCGGAACGTCAAATAAATAAACGACCTACATATACAGAGTCCAGTGGCCTGCTGAGCGTCATCCACAGGAGTTCTTTTGATCAGTCGACTGAAAAGGAACACACGATAGAATAGCATGTTGCAGCAAGAGTGAAGAAAACGTTATATTACGTGTCTACACGCTCGTTTTCAGTTGAAAATGATTTTCATAATTGGACAGGTAGATTTTGAAACCACTGAGATAAGCAACTGAAAAATGCACCAGACGAAGCCCATTTAGAAACTTCAATCTCTGTTTAATTGTTGTACTAGTTATATGTAAGTAGGGATTTTAAGAAATTAAAAATTAATTAATTGCACAATTTTCCATAATTAATCACGATTAATGACATTTTTCAACTTCTGCTTCTACTGTTTTCTTCAAAGCTTGTAACAGATATTGGCTTGAGTAAAATCTTGGTATTAATGTAAAAATCGTCAAATAGGAAGTATATTTACAATCAAAGACTGTTGTAATAGCTTTCTCTGATCCTAGAACGGAATACTTCTGTAAAAAACTTAAAACGATCAAAATTGACTGTTTTAGAGGCCATCTTTTTTTTTCTCATACAAAAAATTCTCAGAAATTACTTTTTCCCAACAAGCATCAAGTCAATCTGAAACTAAAACTACCTATAGTCCGTGATTGTACATCTTCATGCCAGCAGCAAGTTATATAACAGGGAGTAAATGAAAGTCAGTTAACTGATTGTTTTTTTAAACGCTGTAAAGAATTTAATCTCCAGAGTTAACGTTTTAATTTTGACAGCCCTATATGTAACACATATGTATGAATTAGGACCGACTTGTCAAAAATAGCTACTTAATCCTTTTCTTTTGTCTACAATCCTTTTCTCCCACCCTCTTACTTTTCTTCCCCAACTACTCCCTGTTATCACGATGAGGACAAAAGGTTCATGTGGGTCTGTCTCACTGTGAACGATGGCTCCAATGCATTGTGGGTAACTTAATCCAGCTGTGTTGCTGAATGTGCCTCTCTGGTCTCTGGTGCATGTGTTGACCTGCTTTGCTTCACGTCAGCGGCCATGTTTCTGTTTTACGTCGCAAACGGTAGACGTTTGCTGCACACGAAGGAGAATCCTTGATGTCTGAAAACTGTCTCATTTAATTAAGACTTTGAAGAAGTAAGATCTGGCTTTGTAGGACTTGTTGGCAGATTTTTGGCTTTGGGTTATGTGATGCTGTCAGTCCTGAAAGCTTTTAAAAAACACGCCCTTATAATACAGGGATAAAGTAGGACTAAACTGGAATTAATATAGCGATAGATGTTCTGGCGTAAAGTAACACCTGTGCAAACTCTGTGTTCATCATTCATTTTCCAGCCTCTGTGGCCAGCCAGACACAAATCACAATTAACACCTTTCTTTTGTCCGTTTTGTCTTTCAGAGTTCCAAACCTGGCATCACCATGTTGCCTCATCTTGTGCTCCTCTTCATCTCCTCCAGTCTGGTTTTATCCTTTGACTGCCCAGCAGATTGTACTTGTAACAGTCCGGGCACAATATTTTGCATCAATCGACGGTCCAGCACTGTGCCGAGGGTCCCAGCCAGCACCGTAAATCTTTACGTCTTCCTAAACGGCATCAATGCTTTGACCCAAAACGACTTCGCAGGTCTTGAGGATTTGGATTTGCTAGATCTGAGCCAGAATGAGCTGGGAGAGATTCCGGATGGTGTATTCAAGATGCTGTCAAAGCTGAAGAACTTGGACTTGTCCTCTAATATCATTACTCACATTTCCAAAGAGAGCTTTTCTGGCTTGGTCCAACTGGAGAGACTGTATCTCCACCAAAATCACATCCAGAGCATCCAGCAAGAAGCTTTTGAAGGTTTAGAAATGCTACTGGAACTCAAGCTCCAAGGGAACAAACTCACATCTTTGCCCTCTCTTAATTTACCCAAGCTTCTGCTGCTTGATCTGAGTTCCAACAACATCCCAACCTTGCATGTCTCAGACCTTCAAACACCCCACTTAGAATCACTTAAAATAGCTTCTCTTGGACTGACTTCTCTGGATGAAGATCTTGTAGCATCCCTGGAGAACCTCCATGAGCTCGACATTTCTATGAACCAATTAGCAGAGGTGCCCCAGGCCCTCAAGAAGGACTCCGTCAAGGGCTTGATTAAACTCAACTTGGCTGCAAATCCATTGAATGAGCTCAGAACAGAAGACTTTCAGAAACTCACCGGGCTCCAAGAATTAGATCTCAGTGGTCTCAATCTTCAGGGATTTCCCCAAGACTTTTTCCAGTCCTTCCCCAGACTTGGACATCTGGAAGCAGCTGAAAATCCATTCAACTGTTTGTGTCCCCTCGCTTCGTTTGCAGCATGGCTGAAAGAGAAGAATATAAATCTCGGGAGGCTTTGGGAGACCAGGTGCCACTTTCCTCTTGCTAATGCGGGGAAGATGCTTTCAGTACTGGACCACACAGACTTTGGATGTCCACCGAGCACAACTTTGCTGATGAAATCTCCCGTTGGGAGTACTCCAGCACCACAGGATCCTACTACATCCCAAGAAACAACCCATACTAATGCAATTCCTCCTCCTCCTCATCCACCACCAAGTGAACAAACGCTGGACTCAAAAATGGACCCGCTTCCTTCAGAACCTCCTGCCTTCCCAAGCTCCACCAGTGCGGAATATGTACAGCACATCTGTCCGCCAAACATCTGTCTCAATGGTGGCACGTGTATATTTGACCCAAATGGGCAATTGGGCTGCCTGTGTCCTTCAGGAACATCTGGACTCTATTGTGAAAATGTCGACATAACGGAACCGCCAAAACCCCCGGGAACAGAAGTGCCTGTTGAGGTTTCCACGGTTATTGAAGAACTTGATGCCATTAGCTCCCGCCAGGTGACCTCCACCTCTATTCTTCTTGATTTGCACCTCTTCATCAAGACACGACCAAATATCCGCGGCATCAGGCTGACCTACCGCAATCTCTCGGGCCCTGACCGCCGCCCCATCATTTTGAGCGTGCCAGCATCCTATCCTGAGTACACACTGCGTGGACTGCGACCCAACTGCACCTACTCAGTCTGTGCAAGTCCCCTCGGGGAGAGAATGACAAGGGCCAACAGCTCAGTAGAGACAGGTTCATGTACAGAAGCTCGGACTGCAGGGGTTCCACTGACATCCTTAGAACCCCGCGTGGAGACACAGAGCTCACTCACATATATTCTCATTCCTGCCACAGCTGCTCTGGCGCTGGTGCTGGGGTTGGCATTGATGATTGGTCTGATCATCTGTCTGAGGAAAAGGAGGCGGAGTAAAGCGGGAACGGACCTGGAGCTGGGTCCTGCCGATCCCGACGATTCATTAGAAGTGGAGGGCGTCAAGGCATGTCCGGAAAATGGGGGAAACGGCCCACTACCCCACAAACAGACAGAGATCGAGCGTTGTCACACTCGACCACCGCCCACATCTTTGCAGCAAAATGGCAATTTGGACTACGAGGTACCATTGATGCAAGGACAGTCCCCCTCAAATAACAATCGAACATCCCTAAAACCATCGTATTTTTAAGATGCAATAATATTAGAACACTTGTGAAGCTTTGTCCATCGCCTGTGTAGTTGTTCAGCATTGTAATGTTTTGCTACAGTTTGGATGTGACGCTTATCCTTTGTTTTGTAAAATGAGACCACTACTGACTGGAAAGTCCATTCAGAAAATGAGGAGTCAAAGTCACATTTCCACCGTAGTGCAAATGAGCTACAGTCAATCACTGCAGGACAGCAAGCAGGCTGTGGTTTCAAATGGGTTTGATGGTGAGAAAAACCCAACCAAGTGATTAAACAAAGTGCAATTGACGAGAAAAGACCTTGTAGCGAAAAACGTGCCATTATTTTTGACATGGACACAGCCATTGACAGTGGTTTGTTCTTGTTCAAGAAACAATGAATGAGTTGTAAATCTGTTGCTGGACTTGGAAGTGAAACTGGAGGAAATCGCAGCTATAAACGATACAAACAAAAATGGATCGGATGCTTTTAAACCAGAACTGAAGAGCTTTTGTAATTACTTTTCACTGTTACTATCATGCAATACGACCGATGGTCAGATAAAGCTTCAAAATAGTGCCGCCAGACTCAGACATTTTTGGCGCTCAACTTCCAAGCATACCAAGTTGGATTGTACTCTGTCGACACACCCATCCGTAATTCTCTCCACACATCCAATCGCTTTCGGCTCTGTGGGTTCTTAATTGGCCATGAAAGACTAATGAACTGAATGGAAAGACATTGAGTCTTCCCACATTGGCGGACGTGACGGAAAAACTGGTTATAATAAGTGTTTTGTTTTTACATTGTTTTTGCCTTATGTTAATTCAGTATTGCTGTATTAATTGTTTCACATTGCCAAAAGCCTGCCTACAAGTCACTAATGATTGTAGAAATTCTTTGCAACGGATGCTGAGATTAATGTTACTAAAGAATAGGACTCAGGTAGCCATCAACGTTGTACAAAACAATATCTTAATCTTATTTTTGTACTTGTCTTTGTATAATGCTTATTGTCATCCATGTGTCATAATTTGCCCAAGAATAGTCAAAATGACCAGCAATAGCCTTTCACCAGTAATTTTACTACACATCTGTGAATCTTCTTCAATAGTCAAAGACCGTTCTTTCGCTCGGTCTTTTTGAGTCTTTCTGAGAACAGAGCCCAAAAACGATCACTGAAAGTCTTCCAAAAATCTGTCCCCTTGAATTCAACCATTTTACCCGAATTGTGTGTTGTTGTTTTTAACTGACTGACACCCGATTAGTAAGATATGAATATTATCCTCGTCTTTTTTGTCAGTAGAGATAAATCTTTACCAGCTCAAGTGTAAAATGGTTTACAACAGTGCCTTTGATGCACCAGACATGCAGATATGCTTAAAAACGTGATGTTACAGCTTGTCTCCAGATAGCTACATAATAAGCAATTCAACAAGGTAAAACTGCATAGTCAATTATTCGTGACTAACTGCAGTATAATGTGAATCCATACATCACCCCCCCTAAGCAATACTGTCACATAAATATACAGTATCTGCCCATACACATCAACTGGAATATTTTTTTGCAGCTTTGGACTGTGAAAGGGACCAGCAGCTGTTTGCAACATGGCCGCGAAAGCACCATCATGCTCTGTATTGTGTTATGTGTTTGTCAGAAAATGATGCCAACAAAAAGGACAGTATTAAAAAAAATAATAATACCAATTTTCTATTCAACTTTGTTGTCCGTTGTTGTCGGTATCCGTACACAGGACTACTGCAAATAAAAGCAGATGTTTTTATATAGTTTTTGTACTGGCTCTCATTAGATTGTGTGGTACTAACCTAATTAAGGGAGGTAATTCTAACTTTAGCATGGAAATAATTACTATCCGAAAATTGTAGCCGGCCACTTACAGTACATAGTCTTTTCCATACCCTTGAGCGGTTTCAATTAGAAACTAGTGTCATGCCATCTGAGCAAGGATTTCCCGTTAACACTCATACAGCCTATATTATCTTATTTCACTCATGCATACACGTGAATTCACTAACCTCGGCCACAACGTGATTACTTTGTGACGTGATGTCAGTTTGTGGCCATTTTCTGTGCTTCTCATAGCCAAGAACATATGACTACACACCCTCATTTTGCCATTTGTGGTTGTCTTGTTAACGCATCATTGGCAACTTCACCGTATCATTTTGGTTAAATCAGGAAAGTGTTCCAATTGAATAATCAAAGTAATGTGCTTCAGGTGCAAATTGGGCCATCGTGTCATTTGGTCAAAGTATAATCAACCGATGTCATGACTGACAAAGGCTTTTTTTAGTGAAGAAAAATGAAGACCAGACTTGCGGCGTAATGTGCTTCCTGTTTATTAAAAGATTTTCTTCCACATTTTAGGGGGCTCGAGTTATGGGAACAATCATCTGGTTGTAATAGATGTAATGGAGCCCAGTTGGAGGTGCACAGATGAAGAAAGCAGCGGTTAATAGAGCACCGCAGAGAGATCATTTTCGTATTCAAACTAACCCTAAAGACTGCTATCATGTTGTGTACGATTTGTATTTCATCAGGGAAAACAAGCACCATGAATTGCAGTCACACGACAAACCCGAGACTTGACAAGAATAAAGTAGCTCATTCCCTTTCTGTATGCCCATTGGAGTAAAGTGTGTATGTGCAAGTCACAAGTCTTAAACTTCAACTTTCATGAAATTCTCGCGCTACTGTGGCAAAAAAAATCAAATCAAGTGACTTAATTTCAAGCAAGATGAGTGAAGTCATTACTGGGGTTAAAATGCAAATTCTCCACCATAATTTTGTACGAATAAATTCTTTAAAAATTCTAAAATGTGATGTCTGTGTCTCAGTTGAAGTGTGCCTACGATGAAAATGACAGACCTCGGTCATCAAGTGGGAGAACTGGTGACTTATGTCTGACTTGAGTGAAGGTAGTAACTAGTCTGCTGTGAGCAATTTTTATTGTGTCGCTATCACAGAAACTTCTATTCAATAACAACTCACTTTGAGATAGTAGTTGTAGAGTGAACCGAGACCTACTCTATTGTCACTTCTGTTCAAGAGAGGGAAAGGAATGGGAAAGTCTTTCCATAAACGTCAAATCTATCTTTTCTAAGTTCCATAAACCGTGTCACCGTTGATAAACCGCAAAAACAGCGTCATAGCCGACGGCATTTTGAACAAACTGATCATTCTCATCACTCGACAAACAAAATAGACATGGGCATGACCTTCTAGTCATGCACTCGGTCGTTAATGCAAACACGACAGGAGGAAGTAAGGTAATTAACACATCTGTCAGTTGACGGTTTACCAAGCCAAACCATACCGTGGCAAACAAAACACCATTTAGTCAAGAAGTGACTGAAGTTGGGAATTTCATTCCTGTGTGGCTTTCCTGCAGGAACCACTTAAAAACGTTGCTGCGGGCCCTAATTGCCGGCTCTAAATGTCCTGCTGACGAGGATGTGTTTGACTGCTTGCTTGTCTCTGCACGTCAACCCGGAATGGCCTTCAGCCTGATAACTACTCGGATTGACTCTAGCCTGCAGTCCTCTTAAAAAAACGCCAATAGATTGATAAACACATGACATGAAATGTATCATATGAAATGTAGTGTTTCGCGTTTCCTATAATATAAATATAAACTTTTGCACAAATCCACTTACAGTGTGTGCATCATGAACAATGAATACTGGGATCACCATGGCTTACCCTTGTAAGTAAATCTGATAACTGGTCATTTTGTCTTAGTTTCCAACGAATGAAGACAAAGTCAGCATTTACGCTTTGAAAGACGATCCAAGGTTTACTTGAATTAGCTTTAATTGGCAGGTGAAAGCCAAAGGTCCTTTCTTCCCCAAGACCCTTAATAGCTTCCATGCTCTTTGAGGCATGAATCTGAATTCACGGTCTGCTGTTAAAAGAAGCAAAACGCGGGGCACTGACTGACATCTTTTCTTCCGCAGGTGTACCATTAACATTACCGAGAGGCGAAGTGTCTATAAAGGGTGTCAGGGCGAAGAGAAGAGGGGATTCTTGAGCTTCGCTATTCTTTGGCCCACCTCCAGGCCCTGAGGGTGAGGGTGGGGCGATGTTGTGATAAGCGGTGGCATGACAGCAGAGAGCAGGATTAACAACCTTCTGCAAAGCATAACACACCCGACTTAATACTAGCAACAGGCTGTCAGCCGTGTGCTCGCCAACATGGGAAGGTGCAGTCATGCATGTGGAACTATGCGATTGAGGTGAAATCCTGTTTCCCTCTATTGCGGGAGATGTGTTCCAGAACAACCTGCCATAGGTCAAAATACATGATGGAGAGCACATGTGTCAAGATCCGGTCTTCGAGGGCCTGAGTCCTGCATTTTTTTTTAGGTTACTCTACTCCAACACACCTGATTCAATGATCAGGATCATTATTAGGCTCCTGCAGAGCCTCTAAAACATGCAGGACTCAGGCTCTCGAGGACCGGACTTTGACACTACTGATGTATAGAGACCACGTAATAAAAAAAATAAAATAAAATAAAGCTAAATAGTTTTACAGCTCTCACGTGCTTTAAAACATCTTATGAAATGATACTTCTTAAACAATTGTAAATAAACACACAAAGAATTTGCAAGCAACAGTTTGTAGGTTAGCTACTAGCATGCTGCATTTTATGCTAAAACTAGAAAAGTGCTCACCAATCAATCTAGGTAGCTAGCTGTTACATATTTGACATAATAAAGGTTTGCTTGTACAAACAAGCTGCCTGTTATTAACTAGCTTGTATCATAACTGCAAACTATGCTAGGCTTTATGTTAATTATGTTGCCAACTTGTCATTTATACAAACGTACCATTTCATTATTAATAACAGGCCAAACAAAACTTGTTTGACCAGAAGCCAACAAGCCAACTTGCTTGCTATAAAGACGCTAATGTTTTAGTGTCAATATCTGTGTTATATAAAACTTTAGGATTTATGCTAATAATAATCAAATGGCTTTGTTTTGTTTTCTCTCTTTTTTTTTGTCTTATCAAAATTTCAAACACAATAGAGCTTGTTTGACCACCAGCTTGTTTGTTTGAGCTAATGTAGGTGCTAAGTGCTAACACGTTAGCCCGTCAAGCTACAGTATGTAGCTCGCCATACAACACCATATTTATGAATGTTACATTGTCTGATTAAATAATATGACTGTTTGCTTGTACTTATCAATATCTGAGTTATGTTACACTTTATGAGGTACAAGCTAGTTGTTTGCGTCATATAGCCTATAGTGGATGTATGCTAGTTTATGCTAATGCTGTATTGTATGTGCTCGAAACAAATTAGAAACTTTGAAACACAATAGAGACGGGGTTTTTTTTGTTTTCTTCTACAGTTGTCTCCCTTTTTATTACCAACCACAGACACAACAAATCTATTTTCAGCAGATGGCGATCAGGCTAACAAACGGGCCAAATGTTAGCTGGCCAGTTACCATTGTAGCTGCTCAATGACTTACATTTCACAGTAATGTCACCGTCATTTGCTATTACTATAAGTAAATGTTTCTTTATCAACGGCATTCACAGTTGGAAAGGTTTACCGCCGAGGCTTGAGAAAACCACAATTTGGGATTCAAGCTAACTTCAGCTATGTACTAGCTGTCAGATGAGAGTGAAGAAGCCTCTTACACAAAAGAGATAAATGTATCCAGTTGCACCCACATAGACATAGCATGACACTGACGCGCGACAGAGTTGTGCAATGTCATATCATTTGTCAAGAGACATTTGAGAACTTTGGATCTGGGGATTTAATAGTGCTATTAATTAAAAATAGATTAGGCTATTTTACCTCATTTACAATCAAAGGAGTAATAAAAATAGACGTAGTAGTAGTATTAGAAACAAAAGAACGCAACAAATTGACTGAATTTGTAGTAAGAAGAAATAACGAAGATAATGAAATAAACAATGAAATAACTTGTCACATGAGTGCAGAAAATCGGCTAATTGCTGGAAAACTGAACCAATTTAACAAAATAAAATTAATATGTATAGACTAAGAAACAAAATAAGTGATTTGTAATTTAAAATAATAAAATAACTAAAATTCTTAACTGGCAAACATGTATAAAAGTTAATCACTGTATTTCTGTAATTTACCACTAATTGAATAAAGAAGCATAAACTGACCAAAATAACAGATTTACTAAAAAGTATAAGAAATTGAATAATCAACAATCTTACCACACCCAAACTCTTAACGGTCACACAAGTGCAAAAATAACTTCACTGCTGTCAATAATACATAGAGTGATGGAATAAAAATAGCATGAATAGTGGAATAACTCGTATGTATGAATTAACCACTATTCTCATGAGATCCACTTAGAACAATGACATAGTTCTTCTGCTGCCTCTTTGAACAGCTTTACATGGTTCCACTCAGAAACAAACTTAAACTCCAATCGCCGCGGGGCTCGTTCCCCTTGACCTTTTACCTTTCAACATGCCACCTCTGACCCCTGGTCAGAGCCTCTCTAGTGTCCCTTTAAAGCACCAGAGTGTTTTGCTATTTTCAGTAAGTCATGCCAGCCTCCCTTGTCGTCTTTAATTACGTCTTTTTCCTTCTCCGCTCCGTACCGTTGCCGGCCTACTTTCCGGCATGCTCTCGACACACGTTTGTTAGCCCCACAATTGCATCATCAGTTTCCCTCTCTTTCCGTGAATTGAATTATTTCTACTTGTAAGTTGGTTAAGATTTTATTTAATAAAACTATGACTGTATGATATGCCATTTTGATTGCAATACTCAGTCTTGATTCATGCTCATGACAATTATCAAAGTATTTCACTTTTATGAAAAATTATTTCATATTTAGTATCAACGCTTATTTACAGATATGTCGTAACATACGTCAGTTACTGTGTGGAAACGCAATGACGGCCTGTCCATTTTCCATCTGACCCTCTGGAGTGCTTAGTTATTACTTTGAGTTTGTTGACTGACAACCACTTCCCTCAGAGTAGAAAATCCTCAAGAGGCTTTTGGACAAATATGTGACTTTTCCCTGCTCGAACACAAAGACATTGTGGACCTGTCTCTATTGACACGAATCGCTGTGATGAAATGTTTAATATCGAGCCGGTCAGCAGGTGCAGACGCACAATGGCTTTGCCCTGGGAGACCAGGCACACAAGGTCAGCTATGCTGCCACTCAAGACCGCATACCCCCCCACACACGCACACAATATAATGAAAAGTCATGCTCCTCTTCTTTTAACAGCAGTGTAGAGTGGGAAAAACAGCACTTCCGCTGGTTGCAACAAGTAGTGCAATTTGTTTCACCTCAATTGTTTCCAGACACGATTAATCAGCAAACAATCTTCAAATTATTTTGTAATTCAAATAATATCAAGACTCAAACTCATTCACTGCCATTGTTGTCTATAGGCAGCCACTGGAATCCAAATCTGTTTTTTTGGGGAGACACTGAATAACCGAGCGACAGATCTGAACAACGTTCTGAGTTTCCGAATGGACTGTGCGACTCAGCGCGCTCAGTGTGTATTTCGCACCCACGATGTGGGACCAGGTACTTTTGGGGTGACAACTCTGATTTTCATATTTTCGTTATCTCAGTTTTTGTAGAAAAAACAAAAAAAACAAAAAACAAAACATCTTCTGACTGGTCCGTTGTTATGGAGGACCAAAACTGCCAAAATTTAAAATAAATAAATGATTAAATAAATAAATGACTAAAAGTGAAAATAAAATGAATATAAAAAAAGTATAATATAAAAATTTTCTAAAAAAATAAATATAAATGGAAATAAATTCGTTTTTATTTTCACTTTTAGTCATTTATTTTTTTATTTAGTCATTTATTTATTTAGTCATTTATTTAGTCATTTATTTATTTAGGCATCTATTTAGTCAGCTCTCCATTGCAAGCTTGCGAGACTTCCTTGTTTGCCGAGCTGCTCACTCAACCAATGACAGGCAGTTTGCAATGGCGGAGTCCTACCCAAGACACCCCCCCCCCTCATTTGAATGACCCCCCCCTCATTTGAATGACGTTTCGACTTGGCAGTACGGCCCAAAACTGCCAAAATTCTAAATAAATAAATGACCAAATAAAAAATAAAATAAAAAAAACTAAATAAATGACTAAATGAATAAATGACTAAATAAATAAATAAATCATTAAAAGTGAAAATAAAACTGATTTATTTCCATTTATGTTTATTTTTTTGGATATAATTTTCGAATTATATTTTTTCATATTCATTTTTATTTTCACGTTTAGTCATTTATTTATTTAGTCATTTATTTATTTTGAATTTTGGCAGTTTTGGTCCTCCATACGTTGTAGAAAGAAAAAAAATAGCAAGAAACCCCACGAAACAGCGAGTTAAACCCACAAAAGATTAAGTCGTGACCACAAAATGAAAACCCAGCTCCCGCTGTATTCTTCACACCTGTCAAAGTGCACTCTGAAACGTTCCCCTTCTTGCTCCAGCTGACATGAAACGAACGGTTCGTGCGAGCGGAGCCCCCGCGGCGAATGTTTTTCTCATTATTCGGCGTCTTTGCTCGGGTTATAATATGTGCAGATCGAGTGCTGAGTGACAGGCGGAATGAAGACTGTGAAAACACTCTGGCAATCCTCCACGCCGTACCTCATCAGGTTTAATCACAACCATGCCCGCTGCGTGCCCCCTGCCTGTCCACGTAGGAGTGTTCTCATACAAAGGAGACTCATTTCTCCAAATAGCTGCAGGAGGAAATCAAAACATTACAGGAGGTCCTCGGATTTCCTACATACTATAAGTTTCAAGGTTATCAACAGCACAAAGGTTGCTTTAGCTCATATCTCAAAAACACGCAAGTCGGGTCACTCGTAGCTCAAGGTACAACACTATAGAAAGCTATTTTTCTTCTTCTTCATTTTTGATGGTGTTTTTTGGGGGACTATAATGGATTTCATGGCATTTCATTCACTTCGATTTTGAATTGTGGCCATGAAGCAAGCTAAACTCATAAGTCAAGGCACCCCTGTATTGTGCAAGTGGTCGTATTGTTGCGGCTACATTACGTTCCCAGTTTAGACTTGTCTTGGTCGCCATGTGAAGTCAAGGCAGCGGGGTCAAGAAGTCACCTGACCTTGACAACTTGAATCGCGCTGGTAGTGTGACGACCCGCCCTCGTCCCCCCACAACATGACTGACAGGACCCCAACACTGGGCCACCCACTTCAAAGCCAACATTTTGCCCACCTTGAGACCCTCGCACGAAGGGGACGCACATGGACTATATAACACGTGTCGTCCGACATGGAAGCCATCATGATTTGAAAACCAAATAAACAGAGCGGGTGAGGAGAGGAATCTTCAGAGAGTGCAGGAGTGAATTATATCAGTCAGTTCCTCTCCTCTCTCCTTGCGAGCCCTGAACTGAGTGTCTTCTTGCCTTTTTGTGTCGTTTACATCATATATATAAATATACAATGTAAGAAAAATAACACTCTAATATTATGTTTTGTATAATTATATAGTAATGACATAAATAGAATGTCAAGAATTTATGTTTTGTTTTTTTTTTCACATTTTTTCTTCACTTCATAGGACTTGAGTTGCTTCTCATATGCACACTTTGGCCAGGTGGGGGCAGTATACAGGTTAAACAACTGACTCCGTAAAATACTGTAATAGTCATTCCTTACAGAGGATAAAGAACATATGTCTGAAAGTATTATGTTGTCTAAATGCCTTGCACAAAAACACCGGAAGGAGCCCAGATTCAAACCCACAACCTCTGAACTGTGCTAGCCAGTTGTAATAAGATGTATTTAAGTATCCTGTAGGATAGCCGTTACAAAGCCACTCGAGTTATATTTGTTGTTCTAACTTGATTCAATTTCCCGCTCGCCAACAGAACAGAAATATGTTTTTTATTTATTTATTTGCGACCTCACTTTGACATCACAGTGATTTATATTCAGGCTTCTACACAACGAGGAATGAGCGTTTCAGATTCTTCTTCCTCGGGGTATAAGAACTTTCCCCGATGACGTCGTCCCGGATGTGCTGCGTTTTTTTCACTTTTTTTTTTTTTTTTTCCCAACGACGGATTGGTAGAGTCTAACCAAGAACATTCAGATGCTGATTTGTTTGTATTCCAGAACACATTTTTAAAGTAAATACAACAAGACCGGTTTCAGCATGACATGTCACCATCTTAAGAGTGCATCCGAAAAGTATTCACAGTGCTTCAGTTTTTCCACATTGTGTTACGTCACAACCTTCATTAAACCATTTTTCCCCTCAAAATTCTACATACAACACCCCTCAAACGGACAAAACCACTTTGGAAATTTTCTGACAGACCTTCATTTGACACTGCTGCATGTTTCCCTTTACATTAATTCCTTAAACTCTGTGACTATAAGACTTATTTCTGTCCTGAATTTAACAGACCCAGAACCAACGGACTCCAGATTTAACGAACAGAAAATCCAGTCCAGGCCATTCAAAACACCCTTTTGAACACTAGCTATCAAAGTCATTGTGGTACAATCAAAAGACAGAATGGTCCATGTAATGTATTTTCAGGTTGTGCCACTGTTGTCACAGATGTACAGTACACGAGCGCACATGCCTACGTGGCGGCCATATTGGCAGGGGCGACTGTCACCAAAGGCAATGTCAAACAATTAGCTTAGCGTCGCCGTAGACATGTAGCTCAAAAAGAATGTCGCATGATATCTGCATCTTTGTATTTCTATGTATTTACAATACTCAGTTTGTACTCTACTGGGCATTTTTAGGCCATGAAAAAGGTACTTCAATATCATGTACTGTTAACTAAAATCCAACCAAAATGAAACAGTAAGGTCAAAGAATTTATTCATTTATCATTTTCATTCTTGCGTCATTTCTCTTCTATCTGCTCCATCTTTGTTTTCCGTCTCTATCAACAAACTGAGGCTCAGTCAGCTGCAGCCGGCTGATGACTTCTGCAGACTTGACTGTTCAACTACCACCGGCCAAACACAACACCGCTTAATAACTTTGAAAGGGGCAAGTGACGGATAAACGGATGGAAAAATTCCACAAACACGGTCCTGAGGAGAGTGGGAGCTTTTGGCTTTGCATCTTTTTGGTTGGCCACTCACTTTCTGTATGAGTTGACATTTCGAGGCTAGCCAGTTCAAACCACAGCTTTGCTCATTTGTCAGCCACCGCTTTGCTTCCAAGCACAGAACGGGATACGCTGTCTGTATGCTCATGATGGAGATCTTGCAATGAATTTCCCTGGTTCAATTCCCAGATGTCATCTACTCCTGAAACAAAGAAGCATCTAAGGTCCACCCTGTTCATGAACTGCTCTGATCCAAAGATCACAGATGCCTCTAAAAAACAAACATTCAGAAGTCCGAGACTTCAGTAACTACCCTCCATTGTGGGGTTTACGTTCCACAACATCCCCTCAATAAGCGCAATCCATGATATCGGAATACCTTATTTAAATACTCCGAGGCATGTTTTTCGAGCTTAAACAACCCTTATTATTTTAAGGTCTTACACACACTTTAAAATAATACAAACAAATTCGAGGGATATTGAAAGACTGACAGAATAGCAATGGATAAGATACAAATATTTTAAAGTGTAAGGATCCCTCTCCAAAAGACGTACATAAAAAAAAAGCAACATTTTTACTTTCCGTAAGCGTAAAAAGTAGGATGGTAGAGGATTGAGATATTTAATGAGCTCAGCAAAAATGAGGCTGACTCTTCCTGTTTTCTCTTCTTCGCCTTTCAAATTTACTGGGTTATACACTGGACCACCACCTAGTGGCCGAAAGTGGATTTGCACCAAAAATAAACAACAAAATTGAGTTATAACTGGACAAAAATCAGCAAAAAAAGATGGGCTATGAACTCGGAACCCATAATGGAACATTCCGTAAAACTAATAACTTTCATTGCTACCATCTTCATTTTACAATTTGGAATTGTACTGAACATAAGAATTTCAAACACTGGCAAGCAAGACCTCAACAAATCCATGCATTAACTCTTTGGATTCCTTGCAACTCTTAATCAGGATTATTATAGTTTTGAAATTTTTCATTTTAGTTAGTTTTGATTTTGTTTTGAGTTTTGTTTTTTAAATTTAGCTAATTTTAATTCGTTTTCAGGGTAGGTCTTTTAGTTTTTTATTAGTTTTAGTTATTTAATAAATGCTCAGTTTTAGTTTCAGTATTAGTTTTAGTTTTTAAAAATGTGTATTACTTGTGTGCAATATTTCAAAAACATAATGGGAGCGACATCATCTGAAGGTGCTTTTCTATTGGCTGCTGCTTAATGACATCACTTCTGTGTGACACACTTTCAAACGTCCTTATTCCGGTTAATATCAAAATAAATCTGCTTAAAATCCCATTTGAAATCATCCCCAAAGGCTCGTGCATTAAATTAATTACCAAAGACTAAAACGAAGGACATTTTTGCTATAATTATAGTTAGTTTTGTAAACATAAAATGTAGTTTGAGTTAGTTTAGTTTTTTTTTTTTTTTTTTTTTTTTAAACGCATTTTTGTTTTTATTTTATTTTGTTAACGATTTTTTTTTCTATTTTAGTTTTCTTTTTTTCCCTTAGTTTTAGTGAACTAAAATAACCTTGCTCTTAATCAGGGAATCCAAAAGAAGGAGAAAGCTCAACAAGGGCTGATAAAACATGAACGTGCACCCAAAATTTGGCTGTGTAAACATTGCCAAAAATAAACAAAACATGAGACATAGTAGAAATGTATATTATTTTGAAATTACTCGTCCAAAACGGAACGGTGTAGCGGAGCGGCATTTTACAAGCCACCTCGGGTCATCGGCTCGAGGCATCAGGTAGGTGGCGTGTGCTGGCTGCCGACTCGCAGCTGTGAAGCATCAAGCTGGAAATCCCCTCGTTCACAGTCATGAACTCACATGTGTGATGGTTTGAATTTGGGATTTTGGGCCACATGTGGTTGAGGAGGCGTTTTTGGCCCTGTGCGTGTATTCATGTGTGCGTGCGTGTGAGTGAAAGCAAGCCAGAGCAAGAGTGTGTTATCGTGGTCTGTCTTTGGGGTTGGCAAGTTCGTATCAAGACTGAGCTGTTCATTACAACAAGACTAATACAGTACAGTTGACGCACTTGAAGCTACAAAAGCCACTTTTTCCCTCTCTCACATTCTTCATCCTTACTTGAGAATGGACGTCCTCTTCCCTCGTCCGTCTTGTGCCTCCCCACTCGCCTCAAACGTCGACACCCACGCGTTCCCCACTCGAGCGGCAGCCACTTCCTCTTAGCCGCCTTCTCCTCTTGGACGAAACGCAAAAATGATTCACTATATTAACCGTCTTCAATTCAAATTTGTACTATCTTTGCCGCTTGTGTATTCAAAACGACCACATGACTTAGCCTTTCAGTCCGCTAGCTTAATACTTATTAGCATCTATGTGACAGTGCTGTCTTTAATGTCTTTAAGCAGGTAGAGTAGTATAAAGGCCATTCAACTGATGCAGTGTGGCAAAAAGTGTTGAATTATTTTCAATTTAATTATGTTGTGACTGTTATTAACTATTACATTATTAATGTCTTAATTAGCCTGATCAATCAATGACCTCACTGATCGGCTGCACAATATATTACGGTATATTTTTTTATCAGTATTTTGAAAAAATAAATAAATTTCCTCCCATCTTATTCAAATTGAGGTCATTTGTGCGTGTTTTTTTTTTTTTTTCCTTCCTCATTTCAGTTGTCAATAATACGTGAGTTTTCGCTATACGTGGGCTGGGCCAGTCTAGTGGCGGTTGACTGTTAACATTCACTGCCAGTCCAGCAGAAAAAAAATTGACATTGACGTCTTTTTCCGTCAATGGCAGTGAATGAGTTAAGAGTAAATATATATATATATATATATATATAAATAATTAAAAATAGATATGTTGCTCCATCTTTTGATCGATTCGGTGATCGGTTATTTCAAACTTGTTCATCGGACGAAAAATCCTGATCACGTAAAGCCTCATAACAACGAAATGTGTTATTTCGCGGAGCCGATCAATGACGCCATTGATTGATGTGGCAAATTAAGACATTACAGTCGATCACCAATTTCACATCAAATGCGTCTGACCCTGATCAATCAGTCTCATGCATATAATGTTGTTACCACTGAGAAAATCTTGGAATATCCTCGTATTCCCACACATTGAGACCCCTGGGAGTGCTGTTATTTCACACATGACTCAAGGCAGGCCCACATAGTGGAGAGGGAACTCTTGCTAAAAATAGCTCATAGTGACAGGAAAGGGGTGGGGGGGGGGGGGCGCGTATGTTTAAATGGGGGAGCACCATGTTGTGTGTTGAATCGGTTTATTTTTCCTTTGCTTCTTTACTTTATTGATCTGTTTGTTTTGCTTTTTTTTCGGGCGGGAGCATCTTCCCACGATCCCACAGAGGAAAGCCGGGAATACTCGTGTCGCCATCACGCACGCGCACTTATACGCACTCATTCGTTGTGAAAAGAAAGCGTATTGAATCATGAATTAATAAACGTGTGAATAGAAGTCGGAATCGTGCCGTAGTTCGGCTCACGATATGAGATTCTTGTAACATCTGCAGTCGCTAAAAGTGTGTAGTTTGTGTGTGGGCGAGTTGGAGTAGGTCCGCCAGTGAAAAGACCACCCTTGGGGATTTTTTTTCCTTTTTTAATAAACTGGCCAAAGAAGGTGAATGAGGTAGTAGTGGTGGAGGGGAAAGTCCCTCAAGGTGGAGACGAAGGAGAAAGAAAATAACTGGCTAAAGAAAGTGAGGTTGTTATTGTTGGAAAAGTAGATGGAGCAGAGAGCGATGCGTATGTGTGTGTGCGCCCCTGTCTTTGCTACATTGTGGGCCCCATACACGTGTTTTTTCCAGGTTTAACTACTATTGTGGGGACCGACTTGAAATTGAGGGGACATTTTGCTGGTCCCCACAAGTGCAGACTCCTTTTTGAGGGTCAAGACTTGGTTTTAGAGTTTAGGTTTGAATTGGGGTATCCAAATCATTTTGGATGGTTGAGGTTAGGGAAAGGGTTAGGAATAGGGCTGGGTCTAAAATATCAATATATTGATATCGAATCGGTATTCCATTTCATAGCCAAATATAGTTTCATAAAACCATGAATCTATACTTTTAATACAGTCCCCCCCGGAAATTAATGTGCCAAATAGGGTCCGACCGATTAATCGGCTGCCGATTATAATTGACCGATTATTGGCCTTCAAACATCGGCCAATTGAGCTAAATGACCGATTATTTTGCCCTTAAAACATTATCAAAGAAAGCCGAAGTTTCCGACGCTGTGAAAGTAGCCTGAATGCAGCATTTTTTGCTTGCGTAGCATTAGCAACTAGCAAGTGTGTAGCGTATGTTATTCTGTTGTCCCAAAGCGTCCTTTAAACTGTTTAATGACACCACAGTTGGAGTTAACTGTAAAACTAAACACACAACGCTAAGAATTACATCCGCTGTATATTTAAATACACAAGATGTTTTGTTTTTAAAACATTGCTAGCTTAGCGCTAACAGGAAGTTAGCATTGACTTTGGGAGTGTTTTTCCCTAAACTAACAAATTGAATCGGGCCCTTCTGAATCGAATCGATTTTGGATACCTGAATCGATACCCAGCCCTAGTTAGGAAAATGCATTATGTCAAAGAGAAGTCCCCACGATGATACAAAGGAAAACATGTGCGTGTGTTCATACATACGAATGCGCGTATGCTGCCAACACGCTTGATGCGATCTCAACTTTCCTGGCCGCGCGCGCTCACACCCCCCCACACGCGGCATTCAAACCTGCGGGGGTTGACATGTGAATCCGGTGCTCGCGCTCTTTTCAAGTTGGAAACTGTTTTTGTGATTCACCTGGGTACTTATTAAACACAACATTTGGTGTCATTATGTGAAAGAGGAGATGAGCCGGTGGAGAACAACATGCAGAGGTCGGATCCATCGCTAAGCCGCTAAAAAGTACCTGTTCATACAAGGCTGAGGTGGGTGGTCTCTGCGCCGTTCTCACCGGTTTTGTCTTTCCGAAGTTGGCACCGGGCCCTAAAAATCAACCGGGAGTCTTCCTTAGTGGGTGAAGAGGAGGTGATTGAGCAATCATAGGACTGGCTTATGTTTATTAATGGGAAGTTGTGATTGTAATGCATTCACTGTTGATGACGCATGGGCTGATTACCAGTTTGACGGTTTACCGGGCGTTTGAATGCTCAAACTGTCTGTCACTACTAATGAGTGCTAATTTTTTTTTGAGGGGCCTTCTAAGCAAGGCTCAATTTGATTGGCTGCTTGCAGGGATCACTCAATGAGCTGCCTCTTTTTAGTCCGTCTCGGATGAGCAGAGAAGGGGGTGGGGAGGGGGGGGGCAGCTACGTACACAGCAGGGAGGGATGAGCACGAACTCCTGAATACTTACAGCGATGTCGATTAATGTGTATGGGTTTCGACTCAGATTTCGATTTGATTCTCGTTGATTTTTGAGTACGTTTTGGATTTCACGCTGAACAAATTTGTTTTTTATATATTATGTTTAAATTATATATTTAGTTATTTTATTATGATTTTATTTTAATTGTAAAATCTGAACAGTCAAAGTGCAATAAATCAGGTATTTTGTAAATGTAAAAAAAAAAACACAAAAAAACTTATTTCTGTTTACAGTTAATTTCAGGAAAACACTTGGGCCTTGAAGTGAAATTATTTTCACATTAATTTCTTTTAAAAAAGATGTTACTAGTTAGCCCAAAGGACAACATGAGTAGCCCATGTGTCTTCTCTAAAAAATAGCTCATCAGTGATGGGACACTGTGACCTACAAAGAAAAACAGAAACAGAAGAATATTTCAACTTTGCTTTTTTTTTTAGAGAGAGAGAGCTCAGAATTGTTCATTCGGCAGCCTTACCGATTATTTAAACTTTGCTTAATACACATTTCTTGTGTAATAAATATTGTATATTTTGTTTAAAATAGTCTTATGTGCGAGATTTTTTATTTATTTTTTTTTAGCAATTTTCGTACCATCAAAACAGTAATAATAATAACAATAATAATAATACTAAATCGGATTTATATATTACAAGATCATTGTAAATGAATTTGTAGTGATTATTATTATTATTATTTTTTTTTTAAAAGCATGTCAACAGCATTACAATGACTGGATGTATATTCTCATTTATTGTTGACCTCACACAGTTTGAACTTTAAATCGTTTGGATTTTTTTCCAGATGAGCGCGGCAGCAGCACACTTAAGGCTCGCTGCATCCGAGGATTTAAAGAGATCCCAGCGATCAGCAGGAATCATCTCAGATTACCTGTGCTGAGAACTTCCTCTCTGCCTTCATTTGACTCTTATCTGGCTAAAAAATTTTTTTGAAACAGCTCTCACGCGGTACAGTTGTACAACCTTACGCCCCCGTGGGAAGACTCGCATTTGTGACCCACTTCCTCTTTCCAACACCGGGGGAAATCGTAAAGTGTCATCAGCAAACACGAGGGACAGCTGAACGAGCATCACGGCTGCCACCTGCGTGCGTTCTGCTGTCCGGCGACAGCCCCGATTACCCGGGACGAGCAAACAAGCGCGCTGCTTGGTCAACACAGCCGGGATTAGCCACGACAAACACTTTCTTAACTGCCACACAAGTCAAATGGAAATGTCAGTACACATCATTAACTTTGATGTGTAGAGGAAGAGTTTTTTTTTTTTTTTTTTTTTTTTTTTTTTTTTTTTTTTTTTGCATGTGCCCGAGTGGTGAGTCACTTCACATTGACACAAAACAGTGATAAATTTGCATTGTACATTCCAATCGATTAGCGATAGCGACTTGTCTTTTGTACTTAGCTGCCAGGACAGGAACATAAAGTTTTTCCCATCTCTCAAGTCACAATAGACCCTTCCAGTGTGATGTCACGTTGAACTAGAGGTGGGGGTGGGGAGGGCAGGGCGTCAATGCGAGGGAATTAGAAAAAAATCAGTGTGAGCTCGAAAACAAGTCAAACGGTTGATAAATCAGCAAGCGATGCTATGGTGAACTTGTGCGCGGCCAACGGATGCTCTCAAGCAGGGGTGTCAAACTCATGTTAACTCAGTAGGGGTGTTAAAAAAAAATCGATTCGGCGATATATCGCGATACTACATCGCGCGATTCTCGAATCGATTCAATAATCGGCAGAATCGATTTTTTTTTTTTTAGGATTCACACCTTGAGCATGGAAGAATGTTATATGAACGGCACATTAAGCCTTAATATTTTTATTTTAATGCTGTTCAAACATGAAACAGATTACAACCTCTATAAGACTGAAATTTCAGATAAATAAATAATACATTTTCATATAAATCTTACACTCTACAAGCTTACTGATTAGTATTTTCTAAATATGAATGAAAAAAAATCGCAACAATCGACTTATAAATTCGTATCGGGATTAATCGGTATCGAATCGAATCGTGACCTGTGAATCGTGATACGAATCGAATCGTCAGGTACGAGGCAATTCACACCCCTATAACTCAGCAAGGTGGCAGTAGAGTATAAGAGATCAGCCAGGGCCATGCTGCAGCAAAGTTTTTTTTTTTGTTTTTTTTGCCAGAAACAAAACTTAGCTATATTCTAATGCTAATTGCTATAAAACAGAAACAGATACGTAGAAATATACTTTTTTTTCCAGATGAAAGAAGAAACTAATATTTCTATTGGTAGGTTCCATGTTTTTATAGCAATCCACACAATATTCTGTGGGCCTCACAAAATCAGCAAAAGTCTAGTAAAACGAAGGTGGTTGCTTCAGTCAAAATGGCTGGCAATTGATAGAGCAGTGACGTCAGCTGGACGAGTCGATAAATTACTTTTACTATTTTCAATTCCATGATTGTCATCACAATTGCCCTCACTTTCACTGGTGTGAATAAAAAAAGATAAAAACAAAAAAAAAAAGACAAAGAAAAAGCTCATCAAGTTAAAGTCTCACGACATGTCGATTGATTTCCAAAATTAGGAATTAAAAATATACAATGGAGGTAATATAGTTGCATAACTGTCCACACCCTCTTAAAACTGGAATTAAAACCGAGTTCGGAATTAACCAATCAAATTCAGTACACAACTGCTACCATTTCAAGTAAAAAAATAATTAAATCATAATTCAGATGTTCTAGTAGGCCTTCCCTGACATTTTCTTTGCTAATATAAGGCTGAAGATGTTCAGCTCTCACTGACTGATGATTGGAACTGTTCATAATTCGCTTCACCTCGTCTCAGGCTCCCGTTTCAACTTAAGTGTAGTGTTTGTGCCAAACATATCTTATGGAATTACACATTTGAAACTTAATCGGACAAAAACAAATGATTAATCAGTTAAATTTAAGGCACCTTCGCCTTGAATGCATTGATCACATTTATGTTTAGTTACACGTCGTAATTGGGAGCCGCTTGCCTTGATTTAGCCTCAGTTTTTTGGGGTCATCTTGAGTTTGCTGCTCTCAATAATCATCAGGATTCTTATCCAGATTTAGTCCAATCGTTCACAAAAGCAAACAACACGGGCTATTTGAGTCCGGGCAAGAAGCCTAGTCGTATATATCACACAGACTGAAGCCAAATCCTCAACTGTTGCAGCGCCTTTAAATACGAGCTTTGAAAGATGGAAGCCAAACTTGATGATTTGGGAGTTCAAAGAGTGCAAATCAACAACGCCACATTTCAGGATGTGTTGATTGAAGGCACAAGTCGACAGAGCAGAATGTGCTCGGGCTTGTAAGTTTGTCGTCCAACTGTCAGACATTTTGCCTGCTGCTGTCTTTCTAAATACATTATACATGTTTGATGATAATTGCTAGAAAACGTCCAAAGACTGAGAATGTTGTAGAAGTGAATTGTGGTGATATAGTGTTGCGTTAAAAACAGAATTCTATCAAATGATGACATACGGTGCCACTTAGAATCGGTTACGTCATTGTGCTAAATATTTATGAACAAAACAATACCTAATACCTGAAAAATACCTCATATCAGCAGACTGATTAATTGGTGGGGCGCTAGAAAACAATTAAAAAACCTACTTTTACAAGGTAAATTTGTTTTTGAATGGAGTAAAAGTACAGTACAAAGTATAACCATATTCGAGCTTGCGTTCCAACACTATTGTTGTATAAACAGCAGTATGTGTTCCATGATAAGCAACTTCTAGCGCAGTGCTCTTTCTCAGCATGCATGCAGCTGTTACAACAAAAGTGCAAAATAAATCCCCCCTCCCCTCTCTTCTGTGTCCAGCATGCAACACATTTCAATCTCATCTCTTATACGTATGTAAACATCTGCTGTTTGTTTTTGATGACTATTTGTATTTGTACTTTTTTTAAGCTAGCTTTTTTTTTTTTTTAAAGAAAGTAACAAAGTAGGCTACTTGGACTTCACTAGTGTACGCAAGTACATTTTTCAAGACTTTTTACCATTACTCGTCACATTTTTCTGTACTTTCCATTCCTTACTTTGTCAAAGCAACACACTTTCTACTCATGGGAGTTGAGACTAACGTGAAGGGGTAAATAGCAAGCACCCATCACAAATAAAAGCATTTAGCACTTCATTTTTCCAAAAGGAAAAAGCAAAACGCCGCCATAGTTTCCTCCACATACACACACGATGCTCTTACTACTATGAACGCCAGCCTTGCGTTAAGATGAACAAGTACGACAAAGCACTCCTCCCTCATGTATTTACGCTGCGCTGTCACCACATCGTCCAAACAAACGCTGAGAGATGAAGGCGAGTGTAAAAGTGACATGGGCCAGGATAGAATGCAGGACCCTCTTAACCTCAGCTTGCGCACACGCACGCGCGCGCACAGCTAAAAATGTCGGAGAAAGCTATGCCTCAAAAGTCAAACAAAACTTATCAACTTAAATAATTTCATCATGCCTCAGGGAGCCGTTACAAATGTACGTTAAGGCTACGTACAGTAGCAGAATGGCTAATTATGAGACTCTTGCTACGAAACAATCCCTGTAGCCTATAGCAAAACCCTACTTTTGTTCTCAACTTCACAGATACTTGCTGAAAATGTGAAGAAACTTGGATTTATGTATGAATTGTGGCAATGTAGCATTAGCTGTTTTCCAACATTTTTTTCAAGGTATTTTGGGCGTAGCATGAGTCACCCAACACCCACAATAACTTCAACTTTCCAGCGACATAATTGTCCGATTATTTTAATCACCATACCATGACCAAAGTTGGAACCCAGGCTAGCTTTAATCCGCCTTGGTGCGCCAGCTAGCTAGCTAGCCAGCTAGCTAGGCTCATTAGCTGCCATCTTGATGACTCAGGTGGACAACTCGGCCATGTGGTGATTTATTCTCCTCCACCCTTTCCAGAGTGTTTAAATAGAGTACTTTCGCCTTACTTTAGTTTTAATTTGACAATAGTTAACTCGTTTTTGCACTTACCGGTCAGTTAAGAATGTGACTTTTCCAAACATGTCCTTGAGAAGTTAAGAAAAGCTATTTTTGCATTTTTTTTTTCTCCTAAAAGCAAACAAGCTCTGTAAGTTTTATTTTTTTATTTTTATTTTTTTTATTTTTTTATTTTATTTATTTATTTTTTTGGTCTTCTAAGTATTGCCTTCCACAGAAATAATGATTTTTTTTTTTCTTTTTTCATCCGCTTGGAAAAATATTCCTTAAAACAGGATCATAAAAGTTGTGGGAGTAGTCAGCAGTGTTCATTTTGAACTACAGAAACCACAAAATAAATTAAAAAAATGCCTTTGAAACAATTGATATAAACATTAAACAGTTTAGCGCTTAATATTGAAATTATTTTTCAGTCCCCTAATCCTCAAGCGTCTAGTACAACATATACATAGTTACAAACATTGCGCCTCATGTTCTCCTCCAGAGTGCACGTTTATAGACCCCTTTTTACAGCTGCCGACTACAAATTGACTTTTGGTCCCAGAGTTGATGCGGACATATATTTTGGGCCTCAGCGGGACTGGCGAGTTGACGGGTCTCAGTTTTTAAACCCCCGCCCCACACTATTTGTAGTGGTGATGTACGAGAACTCGAGACGCGCGAGTCACAGGTTAAAAGTCATTTGTAGGCGTACGAGAACTTACTCAAGGCCGCGTGGCACTTTTGTGGTTCTCACGCTGCTTAGGTGTGTTCGTTGGAAAGAAATTTGGGAAGAAAGAGAGGGACTGATGGATCTTTAAGGGCAGAGAATGCATGATGTGCACCTCAAGAAGAACAGCTAGTAGCCTAAATAGCAGTAATTTTACATTTGCGGAAAGTGGGGATGTGCCCTGCCTGATCCATCATAATGCGCTGTGGTGAAAAGAGTAACATGTTACAACCTTTAAAATGAAGTCAATAATCAGTTAACAATATTACAGTAAGAAGATCCTACAAAAGTAAGTACAGACCTTTCCAGTGTGACGTCACGTAGAGGGCAGGGCGTCAATTTGTTTGTTAGTAGCTAGCAAGCTAACATAGCTTGAAAAGTTTGATATAGAGCAAGACAAGTATATCCGGACACAAACGATTTAATTAATGACAATTAACACCATGAAAGTAGTCATCGACGTACTGTTTCAAGCAAAAACAACATACGTACCTTCCACTTTGCCTTCTAACAAACTCCTTTTTTTTTTTGTAGCTAGCGGCTCCAAACGGCTGGTTTCCAAGAGTCGCAGTAATGTAGTGTCCTACTCGGGACGTTTTTTGTGACACTTGACATATTTCCCACCTTTTAATGAAAACGCTCGCCGAAAATCAAGCTCTGTACATTCATTTGTTGCGGGGTGTTTGCCCTCCGTGAGGCGCAGCGGAAGCTAAGCAGTGACGTCAGCTGGAAGGGTCTCACGGTCGGAATCTAGCTAATGCTAATACTAGCCAGGAAAATTACCGGTAATCAAGACGTACGCCTAAATAAACATTTTTAAAAATCTGAGCGAAAAGCTATTTGTTGTCTTTGCAATAGACTACGTTAGCATTGCAGGAACAATTTGAAATATTAACTCATTCAATCCCCAAAAAGTGTAAAAACATTTTTAAATACTAAGTCCTTGCCTCCCAAAAACGTGTTTTTTTTTTTTTTTAATGCAAGAGCATACAGAATGCTTAGATGCAACTTCTGACATGAAGAGGTGGCGTAGATCAATGCTAATTATTTACAAAAAATAAAAAAAAATAAAAAAACGGACAGCAGGTGGCAGCAGAGTATAAGAGATCAGCCAGGGCCTTGCTGCAACAAAGCTCTTGTACCTCAGTGTTTTTTTTGCCAGGAATGTGAATATTGACAAAACTTAGCTATATTCTAATGCTAATTGCTACAAAATGGAAACAGATAGAAATATACTTTTTTCCTGATGAAAGAAGAGACGAATCTCTCTTTTAGTAGGTTCCATGTTTTTATAACAATACACACAACAAACAGAAAATGTAAAGTGACAGTTTTCCTGATAAGTTGTACAGTATAGTGCTTTTACTCCTTCCCTTTCACTTTTTTTGTCACGTTTCCCAGTTTCCCTCCTGTAATTTTTGCCTCAAGCCCTACTCTCATTAAATATAATTAGCCCCTAATCGACTTTCCTGGTGAAACAACAGCTAAACATTAAGAACGAAAGGCGGGTGGGGGGGGGAATCACAGCACAGTGAGAGCAAGCCAGGACCACTCCTACATCATGGGAGCAATCAGGCAGGGTTGGGTTGCGTTCCTGAGCCAACACAAGAGCAGCACAACATTTTTGGCTTATTAAGAGCAAAGAAATGAAACGCGCCGACGCGAGCCAAGAGACATTCTTTGTGGCACGTTGTTGACGTTTATGTTTAAATCACGTGATCTGATCCGCGTCACCACACAGACGTCAAAACTGTTTGCGGTCAACGGTGACAATTTAAGACTCAAGTTGTCGAGCTAAATTTGAACATTTTTTTACTAGAATGCACCCCAAAGTTATGTTTAACAAACGAAAAATAATGGCTAGATTATTTCCAACTTGTGTTTGCACTAAGTAATCATTCTTCACGCTGCCTCGGCCTGGCAGCTTGATGTGATTTATAAAGGCGTTTGTTAGCCACGAGGCCAACAAAATCAGCGGAGTAGACTAACCGATGGGGCCCCGGACACGCAGCAGGGGAAAGGAAACGTTCCGAAAATTAATGATGACAATGTGCAGTGCTAATGCACTTTGTGTGTACGTGTGCACTGAAAGCAACACTGAATAACATTTTAACTACAATCTCTAGCAAAGAATCACCAGTGTTGGGCGAGCACTCACTCAGACGTTTTATTCTGTAGATAAAACTCAGATAAAAAGAACTCTATAAAAGTAACATTTACTGACCAGCACAATGTTTTTTCTTCATTTCTTTCAGTGTTTCTGAAAGCCAAGATGTTGCACTTTGGAATGACCTTACGACTGTTTCATGCTTTTTATCCGAGTTTGATCTACAGAATAAAACGTCTGAGTGCTCGACCAAGACTGGTGATTTCATACTTTTTGCTAGGGGCTGTAGAAGTGAATAATTCTGAAAATTATTGTGGTTTAATACAGGTGGGAAACAAGATGAGAAAACATTCTTACATTACAATAAGTGCAGTTTTATTTTTTTATTCTTATTTTGTAATGGTAATCATTCTTTGCCATCACTGGTACCCTTCTGTGGTGACATCACACACAAAAAGGGGGTGGAGAAGTATTTTGGCAGTTCCACAAGCAGAAAGTAGAAGAGTAAGTAATCGTCAGTCTTTATATAATAACATGTTTGCTGTAAGCCATAATGATACACTAAATGGATGTAAAATATTTTCACTGTCGTAGTAAACAGCATGGCGTTTGTGTATGGGAGGCCAAAGGGTGACGTTGCTTCCCGCCTGTTTCCCATTTTTCCTCAATCAGACAAACGTCTTTTCCACTTTCGGCCTGCGTGTCCTTACACCCCCGCAGCCTCAGCTAATTGGCCATCCAGATCATTGCCACATGCATCTCTGTTGTGTATTTTAAGTCCATCTCACGAGGTCAAGGAGACGTTCTTCGCCTCAAAAAACGGACCCCAGATTGTGTATCAGATTACGAGATTACTTGATGCTTTCCATATGGGCTTTTAGAATCGGTTGTGGGACTCCCACCCGCCCTTAGACGCACTGTGACATATAACAAACACGCTCGGTGATGAGCTCATGCCTGGTTATGTTTTCGTATGGCTGACTAAGTAGCCTGTTTGCCCTCACGCCAGCCACGTTTGTTGCTTGTATAGATCTACTGCCGTGCAGGGAGTTCAAATGGAACTACAAAAAAAAAAAAAGATATTACATCATTTAAAGGGGGAGTCAAGAAGTCTGAGGTTTGAAGGGTGCTTTTTCCAGATGTTTCAGTTCATTCCACAAATATTTTTTTTTTTCTAATCTCCTGAGGCAACTTTCGCCTTCACTTCCTCTGGTCCATGGTAAGTGTGGTACACACCATGTCACCAAATGAGCAACAACTATTTTCCCAGGGGAGACTCCGGCAGCATTTCTGGACTCGTGTCACCAAAAAGAAACTCTTATGTGCATTTCACACTTTGCACACGCTTCAAACGTGCTACTTTTAGGCCGTGTAATTATGAACCACCTGCACATGTCCAATTAGCCTCTCACAGCTGCTTTTCGGGGCCTCCGTGCTGCCCTGCCGGAGGCCGTCTGACAATGCGGACGGCAAACTGCTTCCCCGGTTTCCCAGTTACTCACGGCAACCAAGCCGTCAGTCACGCGTGATTGACACACGGCCCCTCGCATACGTTTCGTAAAAGCGCGAGACGAGACAAGCAGCGTCCGGCTTCATGTCTTGAAAGAGATGAAAAGCTTTGAGGAAGTCTTGACGCGGCATTGAATCGGCTTTTATTGACTTTGCTCTCTAATCGGCATTCAAGTCATTGTTGTCTGGGTGTTCCCACTCTGCGTTTAACATGACAAATTTGACTCTTGTGAATATAAACTTCTTTTTTTTTTTTTTTTAGCTTTTGACTGCTCAACTTTGGTTTTAGTGGCGCCTGAACTCCGTGAAAGGACTCAAAGTTAAAAGGTTTGCGTTTTAATTAGCTGGCCGACAATGCTGCAGGAAGGTTGCACTCAACTTTTGACTCTTTCGCCTCTAATTGCACAGTAAGTGAACGCTTCTACACCACCACCACCGTAACCGCAGCAATGAACACATTGTTAAATAAATACCACTCTGACAGTGTCAATGAAGACTGAGTATTATCTTTGGAAAAGCATTTTTTATTATTTTATTTATTTTTTTGCTCTAGTAATAATGCAGTGCAGTTGGGCCTAATTTCCTCATTGCACTTGTTGCTTGGACATAAGAACACACTATTTTAAGACATAAATGCTCCAAAATATTTTTTTAAATTACCCCTACAATTTATTTATTTATTTATTTTTATTTTTAAACGTACATGTATAATATTGCATCGTCCATATATTAATGCCAGCAACATAATGAAAGACTAGATGACAGGTGTCAAACTCAAGGCCCAGGGGGCCAAATCCGGTCCGACAAATCATTTTATGAGACCTGCAAAAGCTAATCTAGCATATCAAATTGCATGATACTTGCTCAAATCTGCACTAAAATGGTGATATGTAATAATAAGAACATTGAGATATTGCAAGCACTTTCTTGTTACCAGCAGTAACATAAACAAAAGATGAACAAATTATTATTCTTGTTGTATACATACAACCGGACTGATTAATCAATTATTGTTTAGACAATTTTTATTATTATTTTTTTAATGCTTTTTTTTTTTTTTATACATTCCAACATAAGACAACAAAAGTGAAAAAAATGTTTGGGAAAAAAAAACAAGCAGCTGATTTTTGCCAATTTTACTATAAAAGTTATAAATACTAAAAGAAAGCAATTAAAAACAGTCAAATTCTGTTCTGTCTGTAACTAATCTTTTTCAGTTATTTTATTAAATCTATATTTTTGGACTAATTGGTCGAATGATTGGCTATCAGAAGTTTATTCTTCACTATCATAATCTGCATCTGCCTCAAATAATCCATATCAGAATTTATATACAGTTTGACTTCAACTAAACAGGTCCAGATTTCACGAGTATTATTTCAACGTTATTTTGTGACATTTTTGTTTAGTTGTGCGCCGTGAGTGAAAAATGTTGTATGGGCCATGGCTCAATAATGGTTAGTAAACACTCATGTACGTTTCCTGCTTCCAACCGGGGACCATTCGGACAAATATCGTAGTAGAGATTTGTCAAAGTATGAGTCCTGGAATTCGCTCAAAATAGCAACTTCCTACTAAAATGGCAGACTATTAAATTTCAGCCATGATTCCTTTAGACTTTTCTTTTGTGCGTCTCGTTATGATAAGTCTAGCCACCTAATTTCATGTTGACCAATGAAACTGGTGTCATTTTGTTTCAAATGTTCCAAGGGACGCACTGCTGGGTGTGTTTTGGGGGATTGTTTGTGATTATGGGGAATAAATACAACATCACAAGGAAAGTTTTTTTCCCCCAACGACATACATTTCCGTCTGCAGGCTCGGCACTTTTTCCAGCCGCAGGAAGAAACAACATGGAGACTCGAGCGTCGCTCCGTAATTACGCGGGAGTGATTTAGGAACACGACAGCCTCAGAAGGAAGAAAATTTACGACACCGCCGAGGCCCACATGAGGAGTCGAAGGAGGAAGAGACGGGCGTGAAGTTTGCAGAATTCCCACGGGAGACTTCAATTCTTCTTGAAAATTAATTTGGCGTATTCCGAGGTTTGGATAGTGAATTTCGAAAAATAAATGTTGATTGTTTTGTCGTGATAACAAAGCACCCAACTCGAGATCAGCGCAACTGGACAACTAATATTTTTGTTTCTAACCATGGCACAGACAGAAGTAGCAAAAGGAATCCATCACTTATTTGGAACAATCACGTGCAAGTCGGTTGGCTTTAGTGAGGACGTTTACAGTCATCGCGAATGAACCGCACGCTGAGAACAGAACATTTTCTGTGGACCAAAAAGCAGAGAAAGGGAGACGGCCGGCGTCTAACTTCAATCTGCCTTTGGAGTCTCCCTGCAGTGCCTCAAAACCACATGGCAAGTGATGACGCCACCCGGCTGTGCTCAAACGTCAACTTAAATGAATGAAAGCTTGAAATTATCCTGTGGAATTTATTTAAATATACATTTTTACAGCCTTGGCTACAAGTTTCTAAGAGACATACAAGTTTTTACACTAATTACCATCGTCCTTTGCTGAGGCGTTGCCACAATTTCCTGGCCTGTTTGCGGCCCGCAACTTTAACAACTGGCCCCATGCAAACGTGCCTCCAATTCCGGATTCATCCGCTTCTTTTGCCATGTCGACCTTCATTTTCTTTGGAAACAAAAAACAAAAAAAAAACAAAAAAAAAGACAAGAATGATTTTCTCCCACAAGCTCACACACTCCAAAAACGTGCGTTAGGCTCAATAAGAAACGAAATCAATGATTCTCAAATTGACGAATGCGGCAATCGCTGAATTAAAGGTTCAAATTGTGCATATAATGTTACGTTATGCGGCTTTTTTTAAATCCAGTTAAGTATTTAAGTACATCAAGCGCATTTAAGTAAAACATTTTTAAATGCATTTATTCTTTTTGGACTGATTGTTTAAAAACATTTATGTATAAAGCAGACAAGGTGAAGCAGCATTTAGCGGTTATGCTGCATGAAAATAATATTCCTTTGCCAACAGAAGTATAAATGCTTGAGATCATTTTCTAAGAAAGAAAAAAAAATGGGATACTTAACTCATTGAACAATTGTGAGCAGTGAAAAGATAAGATTTTGTCCAGAATGAATTTGATAACTTCATTATTTTTCATGTACAATTAATACCTTTAAAAAGTAATTTTTCTATTTGCTGTCGACTGATGATGACATCACCTGTGCTGAGGAAATAGTTAACGGCCAATCATGGCCCACGTGTTTTCTGGGTTTGGTCAGTTAATTGAGCCATGATTGGTCGTTACCTACTTCCTTAGCACAGGTGATGTCATCATCAGTCGACAGCAAGTAGAAAAATTACTTTTTAAAGGTATTAATTGTACATGAAAAATAATAAAGTTACCACATTAAATATAGCCCAAACATTAACTTTTTACTGCTGAAAATGGCTCAATGAGTCAAGTATCCCTTTAAGGGAAAAAAACATTTCAAATAATCTGTCATTTAGAAATGTATTTAAAAACTAATTTTCAGAAAGTTCAACAAAAAAAAAGTGCATTTTACACTCCCCCTACTTAAGGACACATACTACAGAAGACTAAATTTTGTGTGAAATGCCCACCTTGTGTTCTTAAATTTCAGCTAAACATTTTCTTGAGTTTCGAAAAGAAGCCTTCCTCCTGCTCTTCCTCCTTCTTCTGTTTGTCCTCTGCCTCTGCTGAACTGCTGGACTTCTCAGCAGAACCTGACGTTTTGCCTCCCCCTGCTGAACGCAATGCATACTGTTGGCATCATCATCATCATCATCATCATCATCATCTATGAAAGATGGGCAGTCCTTGTATCATTATTTGCAATAGCAATCACAAACCAAACTATAAATAGTGAATCACAATTTAAAAACGGTTAATTTTTTAATTTTATTTTTTCAAATCAAACACTCAAAAACCCTTGTTATTCTATATTTCACAAATGTAAATATTAGTCCAAGACAACACCTGTAAAGACAAAATGCAGTTAGGTCTCCATCAGCAGGTTTCTGCCAATTTTTTTTCAAACACCCCCCACTGTAAAATATAACCTTGCTCATATGAATGTTAGATGAAGTACACAAAATCTTGCAAATACATGGCCTGCAGCTCACTTTCCGTGTTCGACGAAAAGCTTACCTGGAGATGGCGTGACGCCATTAACGGTCCCAGAAACATCCGCCTCCTCCTCGGCGTAACTGAGTAGCAGAGAGCGCTGCTTCCGCGTCAACTTCCTGCGGAGACAAACGACCACAATAATGATGTGTGCAAAGAGACTATTAGAGGAACCTTAAAACTCTTTGACTGCCAAAGACGTTTAATAACGATTAGTAAAATTATGATGAATGGAATGCGATCTTTCATTTAGTACCCACATTGTATATGTAGTAAAGGCAAATAATATTCTTTTTGCCTTAAAAGATGAGTTAAAATGTTTTTGTTTTGTTTTTTTATTACGTGTGGCAGTAAGAGAGTTAAATGGAAGAGATTATGGGCAATAGAATAGCATATAACTTTGTCTGTTTCAATATAAAAAGAAATTCATCTTTAAACAGCTTTCAAATCGACATCCAATACTCTCTCACATACCACAACATAAAAAATAAATAAAATAAATCTAATCTTTGATGCTTAAATAAAAATAAATAAATAAAATAACTCCCAGCCATTTTCACTGAAGCAACACCCCCCCCAGCTCCCGGCTGTTTTACTGGATTTTGACTGATATTGCAAGGCCCACAGAATATTGTGTTCTATTGCTATAAAAACATGGACCCTACCAAAAGAAAGATTAGTCTCTTCTTTCATCAGGAAAAAAAAAAGAAGTATATTTGTATCAGTTTTCCTTTTGCAGCAATTAGCATTAGAGTATAGCTAAGTCTCATCATTATTCACAAACACTGGCAAAAAGAGCCTGTTGCAACATGGCCATGGCTGATCTCTTATACTCTGCTGCCACCTGCTGGCCGTTGTTTGGTAATAACTACCATTGCTTTAAGCGACCTCTTCAGGTCTGAAGCTGCAGCAAAGCCTTTTGTATGCTCTAGCTGAAAACAAAACAAACAAAAAAAAAACTTAGAAATACGTTTTTGGGAGTGAAGAACAAACTACAAAAAAACATTTATATGTTTTTGGGTTTGAATGAGTTAAGGCTGCTGCTTCTTTTGGGAAAAAAATATGTTGCAAAACTATGTAGAAAAAAAATTAAAAGGAGCAGGGAAATACATCGGCTTCTCGTTCCAAGTTTAGCACTGTCAGGCTTTGTTGCGTTCAACCGGTTTCAAGTCTCTTACTTGGGCACTCTGATCTTGATGTGTGCGTAGTGATCGCCATAGCTGTAGCTGTTCATCCTGCGAATGCCTTTCCCCTGCAGCCGGATCACCTGATCCGCTTGACAGCCTGCGGGAATCTGCAAACGCGGCGACCAGCAAATTCTTTAGTTGGAAATCTTGCAGCCACAATACGAGTGCCACCTGCAACAATCAAGGGGCGATGCTTTCTAACCATCTCACCACTATGCTGATGCTTTCGTAGAGGCCTTGCGCTGTGACGGTGCCACCCAGGATGGCTTGAGCCACAGAAATCAGCACGTCTGAGTGGATGTCGATTCCGTTGCGCCTGAACACGGGGCTCCTCTGGACCTGCGTGGGACCCATTTTCATTGCATATAAACAACAAGGGAAAATACATTCACTCACTGTTTCAGCCATATTGATGCGACTCACCCGAAACGTGATGAGAATTTCCTTCTTGCCAACTGACATGCGCACAGTCTGACCGTGCTCAACCCCTGTAGACAAATGCCATATTCACTCATACGCCACATTATTAGGTTCAGCAGCACACTATAATATTGAATGTGTGGAATGCTGCTCGTAATAGACAGCATACGCCAATTGGTGCAACAATTAATCCTTTATAATCAATAATTATTTTTGAGAATTGATTAATCACTGACATATAAATGAAGAGATTCTGTCTTGATATTCCTTACCGGCCGGAACCGGCACCGTGACTGTCTGCCTCTTCTTGGTCTGACCGGAACCTCTGCACAGAGTGCAGGGCGTGATTACGATGGAGCCCTTGCCGCCGCAACGTCGACACGTGCTGCGCATCATAAAAGGGCCTGTGTGCACTGACTCCTGTCAAAAAAAAAAAAAAAAAAAAAAGACATTAATGCCTCAAAGAAGAAATTGGGAGAGATGTGCGACTCACCATGCCGGTGCCGTTGCAATAGTGGCAGTGCGACACTTTGGTACCCGGCTCGCTGCCTTTGCCGTCGCACCTCGGGCAGGCGTCCTCGAGGTTGATGGACAGCTGCTTGTCCACGCCTTTCGCCGCCTCGGCAAATGTCAGCTCCATCACAAACTAGTGATATGCAGGAGAAACAAGTCATGTGACGAACAATTGCCTGTAGTAGACTTTCTTCTATTTATTTTGCAAAAAAAAAAAAAAAAGTCCTATTTCCGATTTTAACTCTTTGACTGCCAAAGACGTTTCATGATGATTAGTAAAATTCCAATGAATGGAATGCGATCTTTCATTGAGTAGCCACATTGTATATGTAGTAAAGGCAAACAATATTCTTTTTGCCTTGAAAGATGAGTTAAAATGCTAAAAAGCGGCTGGCACTGTGGATTTTTATGTTTTGTTTTTAAACCGCCTGGCAGTCAAATTAAGAGGCAACCAACGTTTTTCCGAATTTTCGCAGTCAATCGGGGTCTTGTTTTCCCTCACCTCCGGCCGTTGCTCAAACATGCTGTTGACGTCTTGGAAGCCGCTGGCGAAATCCCCGAAGATCTTCCTGAAGAGCTCCTCGGGGTTGACGTTGGTGCTGCCTGCTCTGTAGTACTGCTGCTGGCCCATCCGGTTGGCGTCAAAGCCCGCCGAGCCGTACGTGTCGTACTGCTTCCTCTTCACCTCGTCGCTCAACACCTGCCGTGCAGCAAAATGAATTCTGATCTGTCCCTTTTATCAGATTTCATTAAAGTGTAATGAGCTGTAATGATTAGATAGTGTACCTAATGAAGAAAAAAAAAAGCTGACAAGTGTATAATGACAGTCGCTACCTCATATGCTTCAGCCAGCTTGGCAAACTTCTCTTTGGCTTCCGGGTCGTCGGAGTTTGTGTCTGGGTGGTACTTCTTTGCCAACTGTAAACACAAGGAACTCAGATTAACTGTCATGCAGACTACTTCCCAAGGTTTAATGAGGTGACCAACAATGGGCGTGGTGGTCTCACCTGGTAATAAGCTTTTTTGATGTCCTTTTGTGAGGCCGTGCGGGCGACACCCAGCACCTCGTACAAGTCTTGCGTCTTCGCACATCTGGCGCTGGTGCGGAAGCATCGGCCTGGGATAACGTGAGGACAACTCAGGGCTGAGGAAAGGATGACGCAATTAAATGGGAGGCAGCAGCACACAACTGCAAATATTTTAAGAGCCTTTTGATTAACACCAAATTATTTCCAGTTGTTCAAGTAGAATTTAACTCACATTGAGCAGCCACATCTAAAAGCAGCGCTGTTGGTGCCACTATTGATTTACCAAGTGCTCTACTTTTCATTTATATGTTGTGCTTCAGAGGTACATTTCCAAGCGAAATGTGACTAGAGACACTGATGGGCATTCTGCGGTTTCAACAAAATTTTAATGGGAATAAATGAAACACTCCATTTAGTCCAGTGTTCAAAACTGCAAATCAGCAATGTCAGTGATTGACTCAACTAAACCAGTATTAAGTCATGACATGAGTCATAAACGGATGTGAGTTTCTTTGGTAACACTCAGTTTTAATTTCTCACAATGGAAAGGCCATTTTGAACATTTTAAATAACGGTTTTGAGAAGCACTGTAGATGTTTTTGCTAACATTAAGCTCCTCACCTGTCAACCGGCTCAATGTCACCACATTTTTGTGGCTCCGCGGGCTCGGGTGAGCCACCAAACCTCCCCGGTGAGCGAATGAGGCGGTCGCCGAACGACACGCATATCTGGCGGATGCAGACAAGAGACGACCATAGCATAGTTTGGAAACAAGCGACGTAACGAAACAGCGTGTAGTGAAGCGGCTGGAGGAAGACGCCATTTTAATGTCGTCATTTCCTGGGCGAGCAACGCTCTGCGCTTGCGCTCAATGCCTGTGTCCAAATTCACAAGGCTGGGTCGGTCAAGACGCTATCCGTGACCCTGCACGATCCGTGACGCGCACGCACAGAAGATCGGCCATCTTGGATCGCTAAGTACGGCAAGTACACTAGAACAAAATACCTTTACACGCTTGCGCGATAGTGCGCGTTCGTAAAATCATAATACAGCATGGTAAAACATTTAGATTTATTGATGCAATAGAAACTATTTTATTTGAGGTTTTACAATATTCTCAAAGGATTAGCGAATGCAAGTTTTAGCATTCCAAAGATTTGCCTTTCTAGCTAATATGGGAGCACAACTGGGGTTCCTATACAACTGTTACCGCTATAAAATAATATGTTTTACGTCTTCGCTCGGCTTACGGCCATACTACCCTGAGAACGCCCGATCTCGTCCGATCTCGGAAGCTAAGCAGGGTCGGGCCTGGTTAGTACTTGGATGGGAGACCGCCTGGGAATACCAGGTGCTGTAAGCTTTTTTTTTTTTTTTTTCAAAGTTTCTTTTTGTTTGTTTGTTTGTTTTTTACACCTTGTAGTTTTTGTGTTCAGAATGACACTTAATATCCACCCACAATCCTATTTTTTGGGACCACGTGTCGTGTGTGTGTCTTTGATCATGAGATTTTGTCCTGGCGGTGGCCTCAACCAGTAGATACTCTCAATTTTCTCAAAGGATGAGCTACCGCATATTTTAGCATTCCAAGATTAGCATGGAAGCACAGATTTTGGCCATACTACAACTGTTACTCCTATAAAAGAACATGTTTTACATTCACATTCGGCTTACGGCCATACTACCCTGAGAACGCCCGATCTCGTCCGATCTCGGAAGCTAAGCAGGGTCGGGCCTGGTTAGTACTTGGATGGGAGACCGCCTGGGAATACCAGGTGCTGTAAGCTTTTTTTTTTTTTTTTTCCTCTCCCAAAGTTTCTTTTTCTTTTCCTTTTTTCCCCACCTTGTTCTTTTTGTGTTCAAAACAGCGCTTAATATCCACCCGCAATCCTATTTTTTTGGACCACGTGTTGTGTGTGTGTCTGATCATGAGATTTTGTGCTGGCGGTGGGCTGAACCAGTAGATAGCTCTCAGTTTTCTCAAAGGATGAGCTACCGCATATTTTAGCATTCCAAGATTTGCCTTTCGAGCTAAGATAGCAGCACAAAAGATTAGCTATAATACAACTGTTACTCCTATAAAAGAACATGTTTTACATTCACATTCGGCTTACGGCCATACTACCCTGAGAACGCCCGATCTCGTCCGATCTCGGAAGCTAAGCAGGGTCGGGCCTGGTTAGTACTTGGATGGGAGACCGCCTGGGAATACCAGGTGCTGTAAGCTTTTTTTTTTTTTTTTTTTTTTTTCAAAGTTTCTTTTTGGTTGTTTGTTTGTTTGTTTTTTACACCTTGTAGTTTTTGTGTTCAAAATAACGCTTAATATCCACCCACAATCCTGTTTTTGGGACCACGTGTTGTGTGTGTCTTTGATCATGAGATTTTGTGCTGGCGGTGGGCTGAACCAGTAGATAGCTCTCAATTTTCTCAAAGGATGACCCACCGCATATTTTAGCATTCCAAGATTAGCCTTTCGAGTTAAGATTGTAGTACAAAAGATTATCTATAATACAACTGTTACTCCTATAAAAGAACATGTTTTACATCCTTGTTCGGCTTACGGCCATACTACCCTGAGAACGCCCGATCTCGTCCGATCTCGGAAGCTAAGCAGGGTCGGGCCTGGTTAGTACTTGGATGGGAGACCGCCTGGGAATACCAGGTGCTGTAAGCTTTTTTTTTTTCTTTTTTTTTCAAAGTTTCTTTTTGTTTGTTTGTTTTTTACACCTTGTAGTTTTTGTGTTCAGAATAACACTTAATACCCACCCACAATCCTATTTTTTGGGACCACGTGTTGTGTGTGTCTTTGATCATGAGATTTTGTGCTGGCGGTGGCCTCAACCAGTAGATAGCTCTCAATTTTCTCAAAGGATGAGCCACCGCATATTTTAGCATTCCAAGATTAGCCTTTCGAGTTAAGATTGTAGTACAAAAGATTAGCTATAATACAACTGTTACTCCTATAAAAGAACATGTTTTACATCCTCGTTCGGCTTACGGCCATACTACCCTGAGAACGCCCGATCTCGTCCGATCTCGGAAGCTAAGCAGGGTCGGGCCTGGTTAGTACTTGGATGGGAGACCGCCTGGGAATACCAGGTGCTGTAAGCTTTTTTTTTTTTCTTATTTATTTGGGGTTTTTTTATTCTAAAATTTCATATATTTTTTTTTACACCTTGTAGTTTTTTTTTCAAAATAAAGCTTAATTTCCACCCACAATCCTATTCTATTGGGACCATGCAGCTTAAATGTACAGGAAGTGAGCTATGAATTTTGGCCCATTTTGGCACATTGACTGTGATCATACTTTTTGCCCCTTTGCAAACAGTTTTCATCCAATTGACTTCAAACTCGGCATGTACCATCTCACGACCTGAGACAACAAGTGGGCAAAAACATATTGACTTTTAGAAATACTATATGACTAATTAGATTGCACTAAAAAACTAGCCACCAGAGGGTACTATAACTGCACAAATGGAAATCAACCTGACCTTTTTTTTTCTTTTTTTTTTTTTTTTTATATATAAACAGACGTGTAGCATTTAAATATCATGAACATGACGACGACGATATTGTGGCAGTTTTAATATCACGATATTGCCGGTATCGTTACATCTCTAATTGTCAGGTGTGTACCACCGATGGTGAAGGTTTGGACAGACAGCTAGAAAAGACAGTATTTAATAAGTCAAAGGTCAATTTCTCCTGAATCCTGATAACTTCAAACAAAAATATAACTTTTTTTTTTCTCCAGTTGTCATGCACTTGAAGATAAAAATCCCCAACTAATGTGCTCGCTATCATGAGTTTGCCCCTCGGTGATGCGATGGGACATTCTAATATTACATACAAACATCAGAGAGAAGCAGAACGCTTCCCTTGTTGTTAAAGGGACTTTTGCTTTTGGTAACCAAACCATTTCAGCTGTCCTTCTTAAGGGTGACCTCGCTTCCTCAAACACACGCAGCTGTGAATAACCTCGCCCGTAGGCAGAAGATATGTATCAGGCCAATCACACCATGTCCAACAGTTCTTCCCTGTTGTGGAGATGACGATGTTGTTATGGTTACAGGCTAACGCTGAAATACTCAATTGTTCAACAGTATGTGTGCCTGAGTCACCAGTATCTGCTAACACAAAAGTTGAATGATAGGAAGGAAATACAGTGGACAATTCGGTTTAGGACACAACCAGATTTTTTTTTTAAGCATGTCGTAACACACCGTTGTCTATCACTTAGCTATGCTATTGCTAACACAGTACTAACGTGCCGTCACAATTACACTAGATATTTTTTTTTTCCAAAAACACACTTCTAGCCTCGGTAGGGTGATCAGATGCCTCATTTTGACTGTGATAGTCCCGTTTTTGAACAGTCACCCAAGATAGCATTTAGCATGAGCAATTACTACCTAACGTCCCGCATGTCATTGGTCTCTATGCTGGTCTGTCAAGGAATTGCTTTATGTGAAACTGGTCCGTGACAAAAGGTCAGGGACTCTGGCTCAAAAGTGTTAAAGGAAACTCATCGTGACTGACATGACATTTATTTCGCTAAAACAGGAAGATGCATTAGTTTGTCCACTCTCCTGACCTTCTTGCCCACCTGAGTGCAGACCAGTGCTGTGGGTCAACGACCCAGGTCTCATTTTGTTTCACCAGAGGACAAAAGAACAGATGGACGTTCCACCACGTATCCTTCTGGCTTTCTTCACCTGCTTCCCCATCAAACCAAGGCTCTGCTTGTATCTTTTGTGACGAGATCTTATCAGCTCCAGTGCGAAGGAAGATGGCTGAAATGTGAATGAGGGCTGAAAGATGTGCGTGCCACTCAACTTGGCAGGATGTTAACTTTCTTTCCCCGAGCTGTTTAGTCAACGAGCGAAGGAGCCGTCACATACTTGACTCGCTCTTTTGCCACAGTTTCCCGTCACTCGGTTGTCACTGAGGATGAGAATGAGAAAGACGAGTTTGATATGTCAACAAATTCCCCGCAAAACTCCATCGGAGTTATTTTTCTGACCCAAAGTTGCATTCTTTTAAGACATTCATGCTGGTCATTTTCGGTGCTCTGGAAACTTGAAAGCTAACATACTGCAGTAGGGCTGAGAATCTTTGACCGTCTCACGATTCGATTCGATTACGATTTTTGGGTCTACGATTTGATTCGGAATCGATTTTCGATTCTCGATTCAAACGATGGGTACCTGTAACTCTAATTCACTATTATTAATATTACTAAAAGAACCACAACAAAACTAGTAAAACTATTGGAGTGTTGAAAATAACGTGTGCGATTATTTTTGTACGAAATCTAACTAAACGTGGGAACAGGCCTTATCATGAGTTAATTAGCAAACTGAATAAAAGCTCATTGCAAGCAGGATGCGACGTTTCCTCCCATCCTGTGGACGGTCCATTAATGTCGCAGACTCCCACTGCTTCCTCGCCTTGCTTTGTAAGCATTATTGATGTGAGGGGTTTAATGATTATCTCAGCCTCTTAGCTGTGTGTAAATCATCATCATCATCATCATCATCATCGGGTGGAGCAGCAGGGCTTCTTCCTTGTGGAAACCTTTCATTCAGTGTGCTCTTTAAAATGTCTTCAATAAGAGGTCAGAACAAGATTTACTATCGTCCGCTGACTCTGTGAGGCCCCTTGGGTCTTCTTCTTTCTTCTTATTAATGTCTTCTCGTCTTCTTTATCAAATTTATGTTGACCCTACCCTAAAATCACAAGACTTTATAAGTAAAAAAATTACATTGACAAAATTAAGGTACGCCAAAATGTTTGGGTTTGAGTGTTTTTTTTTGTATTTTCTCCCATTTATTATTATTATTATTATTATTATTATTATTATTGTTTACTTTCAATATATTAAAAAAAACATTCACAAATGTATGATTTATAAATATACATTAGACATTAATTTTATCTGATCACTTTTAAAGATATAAATGAATATTTGTTTTTCTAATAAATACATGAATAAATCTAACAATTTAAAAAAAAAAAGAAAAAAGTAAAACTTCCCGTCAACTTTTCATCTTCCGCTCTCCCATTAATTCCCCGGATGATAATCTCTTGAGCCTCACCCGGGTTCATAAAGCGACCTCTTTTGCAGCGTGCAAACTGCAGATAATCCTCTTGTTATGCCTGTGCACGCGTTCCATGAGCCAAGTATGAATTTTTGTCAAGTTTTCACACAAACACTGAAACCATTTTGGCATCAATATAAGACCAAGGAATTAATGTCAAACTACCCCTGACCTTGAAACCATTTAGAGACTTTATAAAGTGAAATCTGATATTTGTATGTAAATATGTTTGAAATTATTTGCTGAAAACATGTGCAAAGACTGAGTAGACTATGTACTTGTAGTATTCACTGTAGTGGAGCCAAAGCATTAAATTATTCTTCACCATCTCCGTTGCCTGATTTTTGGAGTGTGCGTGGCGAAAACAGTGCCCAGTGACACACTTGGGTCTCGAGCAAGCGTACCCCCCTACTCGTAATAGAACAAAGCGTACCCCCTTACTCACTTTCTAACAACTTGGTGCCTTTGTTTGCATCAGTCAGTGATTATCCTGTGCAATTGTGAGTTAGTTAATTAGTTGGCCCATTTTTACTAAGTCATCTTGCAGTTAGCTAGCTAGCATTGTGGGTGTATTACGAGCAGGAAATCTGCTGAAATATCTGTCGTGTAGTGTGAGCCACAGGCTGAAATGGCTAACTTTGACTAAACTGTCTGTTATGTGGACCCAGTGACAACACCAAGCAAGGTGGTGACATATTGGACAAGCCCGTCGGAAGCCTTTTAGCCCGCAAGCTAGCTGGTGGCTAGCGCCTCTCGTCGTGGTATTAAAAAGCCCTGCGACAACTTGGTGGGATATTTCCAGCCACTGGAGGCTTTAAGCGGATATATTTTACACTTATTTAGACAGCAGTTGGTTTTTAACTATTTTGACGTCTAATTTTATACTTGATATTTGGCAGGCAACAACACACAGACTGTCAATAAAGCACCCTTGGTCTTGAAATAAAATTATCTTCATCCTCAAGTGCAGAAATAATGTCAAAATGGATTTTTAAAGGTCCATCCATTAAAAAAAAAAAAAAAAAAAAAAAGTAGATCATGGCGTCCCACTAGCTCCTCTTTGGCATCACAATGCCTCTTAATGGCTTTGTGCTAAATGTGAGCACGACCACGAGGGATTAAAGTGGGCGGAACATGCCGCCACGACATCAAAACCATCGGCGGCGGACTCTGCTCACAGCTGCATGGCTTTTTAATCTCACGGCAAGCCTTCGAAATAGGTTGCCTTGATTGTTGTCCGAGGTAGCGGGGGCGGGGGAGTGGCGGGGTTAATGTTCCTGAGCGGCACTCAATCGGCACGTCACACCTTTAACAAGCCTTCCACTCGAGAGTCCATTAAAAAGTATTTAACTCCCCCTTCAAGCTGAAGAGGACTCCCCGTCTCTGTTTTCATACGTTGGCTTTTCCCTCTTTTTGTGCCTCCGCAAAGAAGAGTGAAGCTTTTTCGGCTAAAACAAAAGAGGGAGAGCCGCAGGGGATGGAGACGGGATGGTGGGGGGGCTGACAGCAGGGGTGGCTTCTGCTGCCCCTACGTACAAAAACGTGAACCGAACCGTGACTCTAAAACAAAGGGACAAACGTCACCGTGATTTTTGGTGCACCATATTACACCCCTAATTTCAAGTCTCTGGAACTTCACAAATACCTTACATGGGATGTAAACTGCTGGTCAGTCTTCGTCTAGCAGATTGTGTCATTTGAAGATATATAGCCATTGATTCCCCCCCGAAAGTAAATCCAAGCACCCCCAAAATTGGAGCAATCCTAAGATTTGATTTACTTACTGTCTTTTTAACAAGATAGACAAGTGTTATATGCAATGTACCTCCAAAATCGTTTGATCCATCCGATCCCTCCCACCTCTTCTCACGAAGGCTAGTTTAGCGCAAAAGTGCGCAGTTTTCCAGTCAATGGAGTTTGAGTAAGTAGCCCTAGTTTACTTATAACAAGAATATTCTGCAAATTTCTACCAAACTTCTACCACTCAATATCAACACATACCAAGCCTCATTTCTGCTCCATACAGTATAATCATAGGTCACTGTTTATGTTGTTAGGTAGGAGCTAGCTAAAACGTTTTCTAGCTAAGAAGCTTTAGCCGACATGTTTCAGGTGGTCACTCAAATTAGATTTAGTTTATGTAGGAATAATTGTAAATAAGAAGTTATACATTTGTTGCAATGAAGAACTGCTTCTGCTTGCAATGAAGAATACGTTGCTCGGTTCCCACTCACATTCACATAGCCTGGCTATTTGAAGATGACTCAAAAAGCTGAAGAACCACAACATCTAACGCAGCAGAATGGCTCGAGCCAGTCTGCTGAGGCCGCCTGTTTTCTGTTAAGAAATGATTGCAAACTTGACCACACATGTACTCAGCAATCTTCCACTCACATACACAACACATAGACAAACGTGTACACTGTGTTCCAAGTTATGCCTTGCATAACACTCATGTAACTAGGGGCGTGGAAAACTAAATAAATAGAGAAGGTGAGGAGAGGAATCTTCAGAGAGTGCAGAAGTGAATTGCGTCAGTCAGTTCCTCTCCTGAACTGAGTGTCATCTCTCCTTTTTGTGTCGTGTTTAATAGATGCCAAACAGGTAACCCTGACAGTTTATGTGACGATGCAAAGAAGAGGTTGAGATTGCCTGATCAGAGGTCAAGTCCCATCATCTCGTTTCAGGTCGGATCAGGCATTTTAGCCAGCATGTTGCTAATCTGCTTAGCTGAGATTTACCGAGATGGCAGTTTCTCTGGCTCGGGCACACACTTAAACACACACGCATTGCTCTTCCGGCCTGTCTGTTTTCATTTCCTCCCTCTCACCTTTCACTTACGCTCTCTCGCTTATCCTCATCTGTCTTTCTCTTTTACCAACATGCACATGTTGTGAGATGCGAGGATGCTTTGTCGACCATACCACAACGTGTTTTCAAAGATTTTGGAAAAGTTCCACTTTCAGAGGAAAAAAAAAATTGTTGATTCAAAATCTCTCTGCAGCAAAGCAGCCCTAGAACATTGGGCACCACATCTTTCCCCCTTGATAGTCTTGAGATTTTATTGTACCCTGGCCTTGACAGATTCAAAACAGCATGTCAGATGCAGAAAGGCAGCTCCAGAACATGCGCGAGCTTTCTAACAATAGGCAGCATTCACTCAAGAAATCTTTTGATATTCTTGAGGTAGATTTGTCCCGCATATTTTACAGTAGGCACATTGTATTTTTCCCTTGTGAGCTAATGTGACTTGCTAAACAACCCCACTTTTGTCTGTTTTTTTTTGTTTTGTTTTTTCCCCAACATGTCTTCCTTGGATGTGTTTTTGGAGGCTATTTTTTAACAAATGTGCTTGGTTTGACTTCTATAAAATTAAAATGGAGATGATCAAATTGTATTGACCTCTGAAAACACTGACCTTCCTCTGCCGCTGTCTTCGTCTGTGGTCTTGCAGTTGCGTGCAGTTCTCACTTACAAATGGGTGGAGATTTGATCTTTTCAGCATTATTATCCTGCAAATAATCTCCCTTACACAAACACACATGCACACACACAGTGCAGCCATTTCTATTTCCTTTAGGGACAAAAGCGCCCGTATAAATAGTTTATTAATAATGGTTACATATCAGGAGGATGCTCCCCCTGACTTTTTCGAGACAGTAAACAAAGCACAAGAGGTTATACAAACAAGAGCGTACATAATGTGCAAGATAAATGTCAGAATAAAAAAAAAAAAAAAAATGAAAGTCTTCATCCCAGCCTCTGGAGAGGATTCATCGCAGTTTATAATCCAAGACGATGAGAAGGTTATACAATAAGTCCCACCTCGCTTTTGATCCCGTTTCTCCATCGAGGAACGACGGCATGCGGTTAGCCCGCTCGTCTTTGTGGGTCATGTGGGCACTACGTCCTCTTTGGATCATTTGAAGGCTCAAAAGTGTGCAGTATATCCTCGTCTTGTTCTCAAATTCCATCACATCCGCTGCGTTCACCTGATGCCTGAGATGAAACCGAGGACATATTGTTGAAAGTTTTACAGTGTGATCCAAAACAACATAAGATTTGTCTGTTTCTCGGTTAAAAAAAAAATGTGTTCCTTAAGATTCCATCCATCCATCCATCCATCCATCCATCCATCCTATGGAGGATCAAAACTGCCAAAATTCAAAATAAATAAATGACTAAATAAATAAATAAATAAATGATTAAAAGTGAAAATAAAAATGAAGACGTCCTTGTTCGCCGAGCTGCTCACTCGACCAATGACAGGCAGTTTGCGACGGCGGAGTCCAACCCAAGACACGCTTAGGACCGCCCCCTCATTTGAATAACATTTCGACTTGGCAGTACGGCCCAAAACTGCCAAAATTCAAAATAAAAAAATGACTAAATAAATAAATGAATAATAAATAAATGACTAAATAAATAAAAAATGACTAAATAAATAAATAAATGACTAAACAAATAGATAAATAGATGACTAAATAAATAGACACATGACTAAATAAATAGATAAATAAATGACTAAATAAATAGATAAATGACTAAATAAATAAATAAGTGACTAAATAAATAAATAAATTACTAAAAGTGAAAATAAAAACTGATTTATTTCCATTTATATATTTTTGGATATAATTTTCGAATTATATTTCTTTCATATTAATTTTTAGTCATTTATTTATTTATTTAGTCATTTATTTATTTTGAATTTTGGCAGTTTTGGTACTACATACCATACCATCCATCCATCCATCCAATTTATTTGAGTTTGACAGTAAACGTTTTGTGAATCTGAGCTAGCCAAGCGTATTAGCGTCCTTTCCATTTAATGTCATGAGTCAGCAGGTTGAAAGGTCAGCTGGAGGCCACTCTCCTGCTTGACTTATAGACTAAAACAACTCTGTTCACATCCTCCGGGAGCAGGAAGTGCTCTCTTGGGAGGTGTCCGCGCATATCATTGTGCATGTTGGTAGCTATATGTGTGAGGTGTTGTTGCGATCAGGAAACGCACACAGAGAAAGGAAAAGAATCATAAAAACCAACTTGGTCTACACACTCACTGTTATCTGCATTCGAGTTTGGACCGTGTTGCCGCTTGTTGGCGCACGTGCACTCCAGGTGGTCCTCCAGTCGCACCTGCACCTCCCTCAGTTTGGGCCGCCGGCGCACATACTCCACCTTGGCCACCTTGGTAGAAGCAATCGGACGATGATAGGCATAGAAATTATTTACAAATAAAATAGAAATGGAATTTTCAGTGAAGAAACTTTCACGGCATTTGTGAATGATCTTCAAGTAAATACAGAATTAATAATTGTCATCTTGCTAAAGAGCCTTCTTGTTTTTTTTTTCTATCTGAATAAATGTCATTCAGCTGGTGCTCAGTGCAGGGGCGGATCTTATTCAGGACTGGACACCCCAAAATCATGAAAAAAAATAATCCTAAACTATTTGTAAATAACCATAAATACAATAATGTCAATAATAATAATGTCACAGAAGTGAAAAGACAATTTAGAAGAGATTTCTTTTTCTGATGTGATATGGAGTACTGCTTGGTATCACCGATACGATCTGATTACTAATACTTTGTGCAAAATAATACACCAATTTTTTTTCTGCTAAATCTAAAAAAAAATGTAGTTTATAATGGACTCCCAATATTCGCAGGATATAGGGACAAGGCCAGCCCACATATAATTGACAGCCATTGGAATGCATTGGAAAATGAGAAAAAATAAATAAATACACCTAAAGAATTGTTAAAAAAAAAAAAAAAAAGGCTGATAAAAATTCATTTTACATGAACAGCAAAGGGCGATGGGAAAAAAATCTAACAAAAAAGAAGCAAAAAAATATTTTAAAACTACAGTATAGAAAATAGAACCATAGTTTCATAATGAATCCAAGACATCAGAGTAATTTATGTATTAATTCATTTTAAACTCGGAAAACAGGAACGTACGTATAAGGTCGCAGTCAGACACTTGCTGCTTTATAATGCTCAGTGGCTCAAAGTGAAATTGCCATTAAATACTTAACTAAAAACTTGTCACTATTTACATTTTAAAATATAAAATTAGCAGTTAATGCAAATTACGGTGATTGTAAATAATAATAATAAAAACAGATATTTTATACATTAAATGTTTTTTATTAATATTTTCCAGTATATTTTTCTAAGTTCAGTGTAGCTGTTTGTTTGTTTTTTTAAGCATTTGCTGTGTCAACCACTTGAAACGATCACTTCTTTAGGAAACCTTATTTAAATAAACATTTTGCCTATGTCGGATTATCTCAGTGATGCAGATAAACACATTACCCCAACTACCATTTTTCTGCAAAAATCATTGCTGTTCATCATGAATCCATGCATGAGACTAAATTACTGAGCGGCATGGTGTGAGTTTGCACACATTTGTTACGCTCTGTAACATTTTTAGAATGTAACACGGGTGTCCTGGCTAAATAAAAACCGAGCAGTTGATAAATGTACCCTGACGTTGCGGTGGTGCTTGCGGGCCGGCTGGCATCTCATGTTGCTGGTGTTGCAGCAGCCCGTGCAGCGCTTCACCTCCACGCACGGCGGCCAGATGATGAAGTTGGCGGCGGTGGGGTCCACCTGACTGCGAGGGATTTCATAGATGGTGGTGCGCACCTTGCAGCCCGCAGGCGAGGCCTCCTCCACCACTGCAGGGGGCGATAAAGAGACCAGTGTGTGTCTGCGCGTCTCACCAGTATTCTACTTGTGTCGGCACTGTTTGCGTGTGCGTGTGCGCACTCACGAGTGCTCCGCTTGTAACGCGCATGTGTGTGCGTTTGCTTGAGTTCCGGGAAGGCGTGAGAGAAGACCTTGTCATAGTCGTGTTTGGTTTCAATCACCTCGTTTTCTGGACGCAAGACAAAACAACGCGATGGGATGTCACACGTTCTACTTTGCAAGATTCCCATAACCTTGTGTCAACACACACGAGGCTAAAGGCAACTCTCAACAGCTCGATTACATTGTAGCATGAAATGGACATTAATATGAGAACATTTGCCACATTGTGTTGAGTCTGACGCTGGAGCTATATAAGCACTGAGATGTTTACATGCAACTCATTACACATCAATCAGAAGCTTTTTGTTTTTATTTGTTTATTTTATTGTCATGAAAATGCATTTTGTTTATATATATGGTCTTTCTATTGTGCTGATTTTTACCTATAATGAATAGGTCTGAAACGTTCACTGTAATAAATAAATAAATAAATAAATAAAAGCTACAAGAATTTCTTTCAATAAAATCTTAAATAAATCATTAAATAAATAAATAAAAGCTATAATAATTCCTTACAATAAAACTTTAAATAAATCATTAAATAAATACATAAAAGATACAATAATTTCTTACAATAAAACCTTAAATGAATAAATGAATAAATAAATACATAAAAGATACAATAATTTCTTACAATAAAACCTTAAATGAATAAATGAATAAATAAATAAATAAAAGCTACAATTTCTTACAATAAAACCTAAATAAATCATTAAATAAATAAATAAAAGCTACAATAATTTCTTACAATAAAAACTCAAATAGATACATAAATAAATAAAAGCTTCAATAATATCTTGCAATAAAACCTTAAATAAATCATTAAATAAATAAATTAAAGCTACAATAATTTCTTACAATAAAACCTTAAATAAATCATTCACTAAATAAAAAATAAAAAAAATAAATACAAGCTACAATAATTTCTTTCAATAAAAACCTTAAATAAATCATTAAATAAATAAATAAATAAAAGCGACAATAATCCCATACAATAAAACCTTAAATAAATAAATAAATACATAAAAGCTACAATAATTTCTTACAATAAAACCTTAACTAACTAACTAACTAAATAAATAAATGCTACAATAATTTCTTATAATAAAACCTTTCTGCACTCCTGTGGATTGCACAGGTGTGCCTAACAAGTGTCTGTTGCATGTAAGACCACCTCCTAAAAAAAAATATCCCCCGCCTCCCCCTCAGCTGATTTCAACCTCCCGGCATGAATTATACATGGCAACGCAGTAGACCCTTCCAGCCCGGACCAAATAATGGCCGGCGTGACAACAGCATAATGAAAGTGAGCCACTTGACCCCCAAAGAAGGGAGGGGGAGCCAACACACTCATCATTTGCATGTCAATGATGCCAGGATTAATGGTGGCAGCGCACGTGAAAAATGAATCCGTTACCATTTAAAGAAGAAAAAAAAAAGCTTTCCTCCAGCGTTCCTCACTTGTTTAGTATCATTCAGGAAATAGTTTTCGTGATTAGTATTTGTTTGTCCGCCATGTTAGCGGATGAGATCGGGAAGATTCTCTAGTCAATGCGTCCACCTCCAACATGGCGGTGCGGGACATCACAGAAAAAAGGATCTTTAGCCCTGATTCCCAACCCAATATTAGCGTGCAATAAAAGCTTGTCAGATGCGGTTTAAAGAAATAATCACAATTGCCCTAATTGGTCCCAAAATGAGTTTACTAAAAAGAATGGTTTTGTTCATCTGTTTACGCCAGTGACAAATATTGAAACATTTGGATGGATGGATGGATGGATGTTGGATGTTCAATTTGTTCTTTGACTGAGGGAGGGGCGGCCTTAAGGTGTTCAACTTGCCATCCTCATGTCGCACACAAAAAGTTAATAGTAAAACCAACCGCTCGCTATTATAAGTGCATGTCGATGATTAAAGTTTCCATAATCAACTGCCTGTTGCTAGGCAGAATATTTGGAGCACTGTTACTTGAATAAAGAAAAAAGGGCACGTGACTCACTGTCACGTTACTGTTTGCACAGTAATCGGGGCACCGGAAATAGGGCAGGGAGAGGCATCAGAAAGCAAAACATGCAACTATAAATTAATACAAATTTATATTAAATATACATGTATAAATATAAATTCATAGGAGAAAAAATAATTACTCTTATTTTATGTTATTTGGACTTTTATTTTTACATTTTAAAATGCTATTTATGACTTCTGTTTCATTTATACTATAGGATTTCGGAAGTTCTTTTTATTATTAACACAACAATTTGTAAACAAAAAAAATACTATTATTTTTTATGATTTATACTTTGTTATAGAACAACATTATTTTTTTAATGTATTGCAATTGTAATCTGTGTTTTACAGTTATTCACACACAATTTTGTTTTATTATAATTTTTTGCCTATGCCATTTTTTTTTTTACATTTGTATACTTTTGTGTTAGGAAAATTATATACACTACCATTTTTTACATTGTTCTTAATACTTCAATTAAGACAATTATTTTACTCATAGTTTTGGAATTTGTGCAACAAAAATTTAAATAACCCGTGATTTAAAAACTAAAAAAAATTCTGTCATACTATTTTCTAAATTGCATGACAGAATTTTATTTTTATTTTTTATGTTTTTTATGTGGTTGGGGGAGCAAAATAACCCAGCCTTTTATTTATTTATTTACATTATCAGCATTTAACTTGAATTGCATTTTTTTGTGTACAGTTTATTTATTTATTTATTTTTAATATAGAACTTTATTTTGTCATTTGTAATAGCTGGGTAAGTTTGTTTATTTTACATTGTTGTATGAAGTACCGTTTCATTACATTACATAATTTCTACCCCTACTACAACGCATTATTAATATTAATGTCCAGCAAATACGAAAACAGGAGGCATTTTTTTTACCTACGGTGTCTATCTCGAGCAGCCGCTGGAGGTCGTTGATGCTCCGGATGTCGTTGCGGGACAGCCGCTCAACAAGCTGCCGGGGAATTGGAGACTCCTGCCGGGAGGAGAGTCACAGTGGAGGTCGGTGTTTTTTTTTTTTTTTATGGGTAGTGCCGCAGTTATGCGTTTCTCACAAACAAATTCGTCATCATTTGAATTTGTGCTTTAAAAAAAAAAAAATTGTAATTTATATATTTTATTTCTTCTCTCATTTTAAAGTTCGGTTATAATTCAAGTGAATGACTGATGAATATTAACCTGCCACTTTCGGCGGTATTTACCTCAGCAGCGGCTCGTATGAGGCAGAGGTAGCCGGCGAGGAGTTGGTAGAGCGCGGGTCTCATCTCCTCTCAGGTCCGCTGGGGAGGCTCCGCGAAGGGGCGAGAGTGCACTGATGGAGCCCGGGTGTCGCTCCCTGCTCTCGGCCGGAGCTCAGAACCATGCCTCAGGAAAACAATTCACTCCCCTCCACAAAAGACAACTAGGCAGGCTCGAACCAACATCGATGAAAAGAATGGAGTTACTTCCTTGCTTCTTGTTCTTCTTCTTCAAAAAAATAAAAAAAATAAAAAGTGATGGCATTCACGGAAACAGGCGTGAAATTCGTCCGCTCCCCCAGTTTATCCTCTAAAATCAAACATCCAAATGTGTTAGGTGGCACTGCGCATAATCACAGTGGTTTCGCCTGCTCTCTGCACAGTCTGCAGGCTTACTGAACTCCAGACGTCTCGGACTCTCGGTCCCGAGTTGTGACTAGTATGCGCGCCCCAGTGGCCAAAAAAAATAAATAAAAATAAATAAATAAATAAAAACCGGGGCGCGCTTGTAGGCTGCATAAATGAACACCAGCCAAAGATTACTTTTAAAGGGAAGGAAAAGTGACTTTTTATTTATTTATTTATTACTTTTTAAATGGTGTTTGCATGTATATAAATAGTTGAGTCTATTGAAAGATTAATAAAGTCATAATAAATGATGGAGTTAATAAAGTTAAGGTTGGTTAATGTCTAAACGCCTTACTCGTGTTTTTAATTTTGAAGTGACATTGGTAAATGAGTGTCCAGACCGCAATCTGTTGATTGTTGATTGTGTAGAATAGTCGATCAACCAGCAGAGGCGCTCTTGAGTCTGTCGCGACGAGTTTTCTGTCTAAAGAAGTCAACCATGACGTATTTTGATTTGCACCTTTCTTTGCATCACAGTGAGAAGTTTATGGCGCCAATCCACAGGAAGCTTCACCTGCTTGTGGACCTCGACTCGAATCTTCCGTCACACTGCTGTTGACTACTTCTCAGCTAACATGGCGCTGGATAGTTAAATGAACCCAATGAGTTATTTTTAAGTGTCCTTGAAAGGCACAAAATCAATTAAACATGTTGTGTATCGTGATTTCATGCATTAATTGTGTGACTCCTGTTTGTGTACTTACATTGGCCACCAGGGGGCAGTATAATAAATCCATACGGTAGGTATAAATGTCAAGAAGACGATCGGTGATGCGCATGCGCAGAAGATTGGCCAGCTTGGATCGCCAACTGCGGGAACTACAGAGGTCCAAACATGTTCACACACGCAAAATAAAACATTTAGCATTTAACCCACACACCGCAGACTTCCTGTAAAGTACAACAATGCAGACTCACTATAATGTATTGAGGTAAAAAGTAATATTTTCATCTTATGGAGGATTTGCCACGGAAGAGGCGGGACTTCCGACTTCTTTCTTTTGTTTTTTTAAGAGGGAACGCAAGTTCCTTCGACGCAAAGTTTTTTTTTCTTTTGACCATGACACCTTAGGGGCTCCGTACATTTGTGTAAATTCTTAGGAGGAAAAAAATAAAAAAAATAAAAAATAAATAAATAAAAATAAATAAATAAAGAAGAATTAGGTATCTGAAATAATGCAGCAAACTGTTGTCTGGCACACAACAACCCCCCAAAATGGTTCGTTTTGTACAAAATAAATACTTTTTTTTTTTTTTTTAAACCAAAATTGAGTTCTTTTTTGCAGTTTACACTTGCTAGAGAAGCAAATCCAACAAAATCTTCAGGAACAAAGTGGGAAGCATATGTACATCCTGCAAAAAGTGTCCTCTACCAGTCCATGCCCAATGGAGGTTAAATGAATAATGAACATTGATTTAGTGAAGCAATACAATCACGTTGGAGACTCACAAGTGGCTCGAAGTTTAAGAAAGCATCGCTAGAATCTGGAAATAATCCAGCCTGGAGCAGTGGAACATGCACATACACACATTTAGTCTCCCTTTGTCTCTTTCAATTTGTCACAACCACACACACTTAAGTCTGACTTATAAGAATAAGAATGAGAAAAGAATGCTGAAAGACAAATTTTCCTTCCAGCAAGGTGAAGTTGTGTGAGAGAGAGAAACCAGGCAATGATGAAATGATGTCCAATTAAAGCTCATGTCACAAGTGAAGAACCATCCCTACAGTTAACACACACACACACACACACGCAGGAGTGTAGTGGAGGGGAAGTGGGTCACAAGCAATTCAGACCTTGAATGGTGGGGCACTGTCACTTCCTGCGTCCTCACACTGCACGATGCACATCACTCGTTGCTTCTCTGGAGCGTCGCGCCTACTTGCTGTCCGAAGGCTCCAAGTGTGACCACCACACAAAGAGAAACACTCGTCATACACTGCGTATTGCGAAAGGAGAAGTCAAGCCAAAAAGTTGCGTTAAAATAGTAGGTTACTAGTCTAAATGCGGCAGTCTTATTAAATGTTGCATTTGTGGAATTGGAATTAAGCAGTTAATTTTGCCACTTGACTGAAAATGACATCACAGTTGCTCAGGGCTCAGGTAACGACCAATCACGGCTCAGCTTGTGAATGTCACATGACCAAACAAAACAGGAAACTAACGCTCTCTCTCGCATAAAAAAAAAGAAGGAAAAAAAAAAAGAAACTAATGCAAGGTACATAGAAAGTGGTGCAGTGAGAAAAAAAAAGTCCCGAGTTTGCTGCTGTGGATGCTTTAGAGCGCCACATTGTCAGCCATGAGTGACGCAGAGCAAGACTGAAGAGCGAGCTGAGGGAGGGAGTTTTCTTTTTTTAACACATTCACTGCCAGCCCAGCAAAAATGCATTATTTGACGTCTTTTTCCGTCAATGGCAGTCAATGAGTTAAGATGAGATGCAACCAAAATTGACGGATTTTTAAGCAAAATTTGCCTTAAAAAAGGAAAAAAGGATGCTGCAATATAATCAAAAAATATATTGGCACATTGTGTTTCACACATTCACTGCCAGCCCAGCAAAAATGCATTATTTGACGTCTTTTTCCGTCAATGGCAGTCAATGAGTTAAAACTGAGAGCCATTGGTAGGCCATAGCTTTGGGCTGACATGGCCACTTTAGAGCGCCTTGTTGTTGACCACGAGTGCATCACCAAATGGCTAGATTGAGCCAAGACCATTGCATTTAGCATGATGCAATTTCACCTTTTTTTGTTTTTTTTGTTTTTTGTTTTAAACAACCTAACAAGATAAACCGCAGCAAGAAAAGTGGGTGGCACCAATGGGTTAAGTTGATAGCAAGTTTTTAAGAGGGGAGATACAAGCAGCCACAGAAAAGCGAGGGTGTGTTTAAAAGCAATAAAAGTGGATAGAGAAACTTTACTGGAAGGGTGGGATTTGCTCAAAAAAGCAAGATAATCTACTCTTTACTGTACACATTTCATTTATACTCTCTTCAAATCAGCTAATGTAAATATTCACAAGTGAAAAGTGTATTTCGCCACGGTGGGACACCAGCCAGTTGGGCGATATAATGCCAAAATAGAAGCCACCTGTACAGACATGTGCTTAATTCTTATTCCACGAAGCAATTAAATCACAATACAGTGTTTAGACTAGCTGGATAATGGAAAGAAAATATTTTAAGCGGCTCTATTCCCTTGATTATACTAACCACCTGTGGAGAGCTTACAATTCATTCTTACTATATTAAAAAGCTATGTTTACTTCATCTTGAGCAAAAAGCAAGGGATGACTGTAAACCTACTAACTTGAAAAAAAACCACCTAGATTTTGTAGTCGTATTAGAGAAATTTTCATTTTTCCATTTTACACAAACTTAAACTTTTCTTCAAGGCTCTTCTTACATCCTTAGTGAACCAGAAACAAACCTGCTAGCGTACAGATGGACGAACTAACAACAACAACAAGGCTCTGTTAAAAAAAAAAAAGAAAAAAGAAAAAAAAAAGTTTACTCCTCTTCCTCTTTCCTACTTCCTTCAATTCTATCACCTTCCACTCAACAATAGTTTGACGTTATAAATTAAATATTGCCCTAAATTACCCCGGGTGTGAATAATCAAACACAAAAAGAATGATCTAGTCGACAGCTGTTTGGAGAAGTGCCAAGTGTGAAAAACAGCATCTTGGTGGGAGGTTTGGAACTTTTGATTCAAGGTGGCCAATTGTGTGTCGTTTCACTTGGGAGACTTTAATCTCCTTGGGGGGAAATAATTGGGAGTCAGCGAGGGAGTTAATCATGCTTCCCGCTGACAAAGGTGACACGCTAATTGCTCTTACATAACATGCACATGCGCATCAAAATGCCACCTTGTTATCAATCCATTCAATTCTTGTTTTCTTTACTTACTTCTACTATATTTAAAAATAACCTATATCAAATAAATCACACTGAATTTATATACAGTAGTATCTTGACTTTTGAGTTTACTTTCTTATGTTGGCAGCCTATTTCTGAAATGAGTCATAAATTTAGCTAAATTATGACACTAGTATTTTGGCACAGTTTACACGGAACCACACACAATACTGACAAGTGTAATTCAACTAATTATTGAGAAAGATCTGCTTCCACGAATAACCACTTAAACTTTTAAACCGGACGTATGCTCCAATCAAAAACGTTCACTTCAGGGACCGCTCGGAAAACATATTCTCTCAAAATATTACAGTCATATAATAACGCAGTAAGAAAAATGCATCACTGTCTATTCCCTCTCCGTCATTTTCAAGCCTTTCTCCTGCTCTGTTTTCCAAAGAGGCCAATTAGTAAAGGTCTCACGTCAATGACGAGCATGCTGGGAACCGATAGGATGAGGAAAAATCCCTCTCTGTCCTCATCCAAAGGGAGGATTTCTTCCTCATTGTGCCTGCGTTGGGAGTGGAGGATGTGCGGGGCGTCGTTTGGGAGGACTGATGTGGTGCTTTTGGCTTGAAAACAATGCAACGCTGTCTGCTACGGCCTAATGGAGGGAAGCGGTGTTTGCACACACATACTCTCGTTTCAATGAGGTGACATCATGGCATCATTGGAACAGCCACTTGCTTTCAGATGGAGGAGGAAGTGTCCTGTTTGGTCCAGATTGGGTTTGGCAAGCTGTCACTTTGAAGAGTATCGACATGGTAATACATTTGAGCACATGAATGTGGGTGTTTCTCAGTGGTAGAGCATTTGACTGCAGATTAAGACGTCCCTAGTTCAAATCTGGGTACCCCCTGTCTCTGAATTTTGTAGTTTCAGAAATCAGGTTACCATGAAAGCAAATTAATTTACTGGTATTCCACACAGAGAAGGCAGTTTCATAATGGGGGTGTAGCTCAGTGGTGGAGCATTTACCTATAGATGAATAGATCGCCAAATCAAATCTGGGCACCCTCTATCGCAGTTGTTTGCAATGTGATTTCCGTGGACTGTTATTCTGCTAGCAACTTTCTTTCCTGACACATTAGACAGAAAACTTGCACCAATTCAACTGGTGCAGCTAAGTGTTAGAGCACTTGACTGCAAGTCAAGAGGTTCCCTTCAAATCTTGGTACCTCATTTCCTTTTTTTAAAATTATTTTATAATTCAGTTCAAACTGGGATGTAGCTCAGTGGTAGAACATTTCCTCCAGATCAAGTCAGTCTTAATTATGTTGACCTCAACAAAACTCAAAAACAATCATCAGACAATAAGTACGTCAAATAAGTTAAAAGTTAATTCCTCCAGATTGTGGCTAGCTGCTGCAAATCAACACTGCACTGCCTACTGCTGAATGTGAACACACTAACAGCACCTGAGCTCTTTCTCACATCTGTTGAGCTTTCCAGGATACACCATCACACCTTTCCCACACTTTCCCATGCAAAACTCTCTGGAAAATTTTTGCTAACATTCAGCGCTGGCGCCATCTGCAGGAGACACGAACAACAAACTTTTCTCCAAGTCCGACGCGTTGCTCGACCACAAAGAAAGGCTTGATTTGGCGATGCCGTAAAATATTTTATTTGACATTCAATATTAATTGCTACATAAGTATACAAAATGGAACATTAAAAGTTGGGTGTCCCAGTCCAGTTGGTCTTTCAAGTAGTTTCAAGCAACTTTTCTGTCTAGCCACTTTACTAAGTACGCCGGCACTGTCTAATGACATTGAATACAAGCGCTGTATCAAAAATTCTGCTTAACAAAGATTATGTTTTTAATTGGCAGCAGAGCTTTAACAGTTCTTGAATTCAAAGTCAGTAGTTTGTGGCCTGTGAGTATACAGAATGTGTAGAATTCTGTTATCAGAGGTGATTGAGACCAAAGTGCAACAAAGGGTGAGATGACAAACACAGGGAAGAATAATCAGTCGTTTCATCATAAGGAATAAGGTGTGTGTATTGCATTTCTTATTATATTTATTTTCTATATTATTATTATTGTTATATAATTATTTAAATATGTTAGAGGTAAATGTGAAAAAACGCACAAAACATGAGTGGAGTGGGTTACCTGTTGCTGGGTTTCAGACATTTGTCACATGACGTCCATGTCAGTCACGTATTTGCAGATGCTACCTTAAATATAAGCAAGTGTACAGACTTACAGACCTCCTCCGTCTTTACGTTCAGTGCTCAACGATCCTCATTTTAAAGCATCCACTCATGCGAGTGCTTTTTTTTTTCCTCTTCTAGTTGTTCACTAGCGCTTTGGCAAGAGACTGCAGCACCTCCCTCTTGTCGTACAGGTACATCTGCGTTTCCCATAGCATGTCCACTAAAATGGCGTCGCTCACTTCGTCCAGCATCACCTCCTGAGAAAGCTTCGGGCTCAATCTGCAGGAGATCGTTAACATTATCCTATTACCAGTTTTATTCATAGCACTAGATGCTTCCAAAACATTGTACTGTCTTGTGTGAGCGTAGCAACCTGTGGTAGATGGTGTCAATCATTTCGCACCAGGCACTGGCTCGATCCACGGCGCAGCCGTCAGAGTCAGTACACTGTCCGGCAGCAAAGCGATGATGTCATATACCACGTAAACTTGATTTCCAATAATTCAGTGAGTGATACTCACACAGTCCACCAGCATCTTGCCCAGCTCTTTGGCTCCTACGATGCTCTTGGCCAGTTCCAGTGGATTGGAGGGTCGGAAAACATCCACGGAACTCACCGCCACCTGCGGTGGCGTACCTGAGGACACATGGGAACAATGGACAGTTGGAAAAGCACTCAAGAGGAACAGCATTAACGATACAATCATTTTCTAAACTACTTATCATCATTCGGCACAGTGCTGAACTGGAGGCTATCCACATTTACTCCGATGGACAATTTTAGCTTTCAATTAACCCAGCATAAATGTTTCGGGAATGTGGTAGCGACAGTACCAAGAGAAAACAAGCAACATCCATCCAGGGCCAGGGTCAGAAGTGAGATTTGAACCCCTTACACAAGTACAATAAGCAGTTTAACATACATATACATTTAATATCTTTCATGATTAAATAGTTGGTTTATAATGAATTACCAATAATCAAATTTACTATTAGAATGGTAATTATTTTTGTGTTGAAATTTTACATTTTTCATGCACATTTCACCTACTTTCTTTTAACCTCAATTTTCAATTGTTATTAGTTGTAATAGCCACATTTTTTCCCTATGGAATTAAACAGAACTAGCATTAGCAACACCTTGAATAACTTGTCACATAACATGCAGTTGGAGGAGGTTGTTTTTTTGTTTTTATTAGCCTAAAATAATAATATCCATTATTATTATTTTATATTAAGTTTGTTAGCACTGTGAGTGTAAATGGCCGTATCTGGATTGTTTGTGAAGCCCCAGTATGGCGTAAAAATTCCCGGTATGCTTGAAGCTAAAATGGAAAAGTACTGGTACGTCGTAAAAAAAACAAAAAAAAAAGTAAAGTATATGACTTTCTTATGCATGTGTGTTTATTGATGTGAGGGGCTTACCTGTCCCGAGAGAAACAACTAGACCTAGTTTCTTGATCTCCACCCCGTGGCCCTGAAAAGCAAAACTAAATATTATTGGAAGTCAGACAGGGTCTCATTTATTGAACACCCAAATTCACCAAAGCTGCCTTACCTCTGCTTTTAGCCCTTTGTAGTGCTGATGGATCTCTGACATGGCGTCAAGCGTAGGGTTGTTGGCCAACAGCCCTCCGTCCAAGAAGCGTCCCATTGGCCGGAAGTAAGTGGGGGCAGCGCCACTGGAGCGAGCAGCTCGCCACACAAGTTGCTCTTATCAAAACACATGACACGACGGATTCACCTTGAAGGTTCTTGCGTGTGAAGTGAGTAAGGCCGGACATTCCTCCATCCTGACAAAGCTACAAAGTGTCTCTCAGTCAAGCGCACACACACACCTTCATCCATCACCTTCCTACGCTTACTTGCTGGCTCCACTGTGTATCCTACTAGCAACAAATCCTCATCCTCCCATCCTGCAACAACGACACGGCTGGCACGCGGCGACAACACAGCATGGCGACACATGCTAGCTCACTTCCTACCTTGCGGGATGGTGAGGGTCTTGAAGGTGGCGCTGGTGGCATACGGGGACTCTCTGCGCACGGATGGAGGGTCGTAGTTCCTGAAAATGTGAAGCTCTCCTGGGTGTCGGTCTGCCAGAACACTGGTCACCATCACCCTGGGTGAGATATGGGAGGAAAGCAAGATTTAATATAAAATAAAAAAAAATGAACACCCCTCTGTTTTTATTTAAAAAAAAAAAAAAAAAAAAAGAGAGAGAGACCACTGAAACATTTAATAAAAGTATTAAAAAAATAAAAGTACAAATAAATGGGGGGACGGGGTCTTTAGTTTAAATGTTGGTGCATTTCAGTTAATTCTGGCACAAAAACCTGCTGGCCAAAGAGAATTTCTTTATATTTACTTACCCTCTCCAAAAAAAATATTATTATTTTTTTTTTCAAATTGGTTTTAAATTTTACCTCGAACCATTACCATTTTGTTTAAGTATATCCACTGTATATATTTTGTATAACTTTTTAAAAATGATTGTATTCTAATTCTGATTATTAATAATGTATTTATTGCAATGAAATTATTTCAGATTATCTTCATATGAATTTTGTGGCTATTTTTTAGCATTTTTTTTTTCTTTATGGAAAACTTTGTACCAGTAGTTGTAAAAAAAAAAAAAAAAAAAGACTTCAAATTCTGTTTTTTTTTCCCCCCAGGCAAAGAAAAGGCGAGTCTCTAAGAGAATTTCTATGTGCTGTAATCGACCTGGGGTACTGAACGTCTGCCATTTTGGTGTCCTCTCCAAACTCTTTCTTCAGGAAGTCCTCCAACGGGGCCGATTCGTAGGGTCGTGAGCCTCTGAACACCTGCTCCTTCATTCGAAAGTACAAGCAGCGGAGGTACTCCATGGACTTCCCTGCACATTTAAGAAGCATTATCATTACGTTCATACTGAGATGCGGGGTCAGGTGACAGTTGGGGGGTATACACACCATGGACGATAGCAAGGGCCAGAATTCCACCAGTGCTGGTGCCGGCCACCCAGTCGAAGAGCTCCCTGATGGGCCTGCCGGCTTCTTTCTCCAGAGCGATCAGCATCTGGATCAGAACCAGGCCCCTGATTCCTCCCCCGTCCAGACACAGAAGTGTGTCCATCCTGCAGAAGAGTATAGGGTACACTGTAATAAATCGTTCCACTTTTGTTCTTAATATAAAAAAGCCAAACATACACACCTCCTTTTGTCCACCTTGGAACCGTCCACCTCCGACTTGCCTCTGCTCATTGCGGCGATCGTCGCTCCCACGTACATAACGTCCTCAAACCCTGTGGTCCAATCGGAGAAATGTTTTGCATAATCACGCACAAAGGAGCGAAATGGGAACGGGAGTGCAACACCAAATTCTCATTTTTTGGTTGCACTTCCTTCGAGTCGTTTTGTTCCATTTAAGGGGAAATATTATGCCTTTTTTTAATTATTATTATTTTAAAACAGTTGAATGACTCATAATGGATTTCACAATGACTTGTGAAAAGAGCTGCTGCATATTTGTAGACATTTTGAAAAAATGTGAACACAGTAAAAGCAGTTTTAGTTGTGGCGGCAGCACTTCATACAGTACAACAGTGATTCTCAACTGGTGGGTTGGGATCCAAGAGGGGGTCGCGGTAAAAAGCGGTAGTAAAAACTTGCATGTATTTGTATCCTTATGTTTTCAGAACAGTACTGAGGACTACTACGAGCTACACTGTAAACTAATACAGTACAGTCCATCCTTTGGCTAACAAATATCATAGCTAGCAATATGCAAGCTCATTAAAAATGGAGCATACTTTACATTTAGTTTAAGACTATTTTTTAACAAAATAAAAGCTTTATTGTTCCTTACATCAATTAAAAAATAAATAAATCAAACACGTACTGAAAGCTTTCCTTGAAAGTGCCTCCGGATACTCAACCCGCCTAGCTGATCATGACATTGGCGGAGAAGCTTAAAAGTGGGAGTGGTCAACATGTCCATTAGCCGGAACAGCTCTATCACAGATATGTTTTCAGAATGAGGCAAACGATTTATTTGTTTACACATAACGTACACGCAATTGAAAATGATAACATTCCATAATGTCCCCTTTAAGTTACAAATGCTATCACTACGTTATACATAAGTACAATAAAATGTTAAGGAGATGCATCAACAAGCTTAAGGAAGAGGTGGCAGATGGCAAGCGGGACGACGACAATACCTATGCCTGGTGCCGCGGCCTTGTTGGCGATGGGCGGAGGGCTGCCAGGTGAAGGGGGCAGGCAGCGTTGCACACCCACACTACACAGCATGTCCAGCAGTATCTTTCTATTGGGACCTTATTTGTTTTGTTCAAACAACATGCATGGCAAATCCCAATTAGACATGCACACACAAAGAAAGGGGTTACAAAATATTATTAATAAAATGATTAATTATTAATACAATTTATTGGTGGGTTAATAATGACAAAAAAATAAATAAACATGCTTAAATGGCTTACTATTTGGCAAGTTCCTTCATATAGAATAGGTATGAGGAAATTTTGGCGTGACAAAAAGAGTAATTCTGCAAGTACTATTTTTACTACTTTGACTAAAGGGATGCTATTTTTAGGATTACCTTTACTGGTGCGAGCAGCGATCAGTCCCGGCGTCTCTCCCAAGTCATTGTGGATCTCCACGTCGGCCCCAAACACGATCAGAGCTTTGATCAACTCCATGTGATCCATCTGTTCCGACACAAACACTCATCATTTCATTTGGCCAAGATTCAGGGCCCCCGAGACTTTCGGCCACACCTTCATGGCGAGGTGCAACGCCGTGTTGCCGTCCTGCCCCTTCAGGTTGGCGTTGGCGCCGTGCGTGAGCAAGACCATGGCTGCCTCGAAGCGGCCCTTCTTGGTGCAAATGTGGAGGGCACTCTCGCCTGTCTTACTGAGGTAGTTGATTTCGCTGCCGCTCTCCAGCAGCATGCGACACATCTAGACCGCAGGGCGTGTTGAAAATCAAATTGTCAGTGGGGGAAAGTGAATAAAGAACAAATATTTGATCACTTTTCAGGTATGTAAGCGTGATCTATGAGTGACAAGACTACATAAGAAATAGCAGTAAGTGCACAATTACATATTGGAGCAGCATCACACCATTCCCCACTGATCCCCGTTGAAAAACGTAATTGCTCGTCAATGGCAGTGAATGAGTTGACTCATTCAATTCATTCAAAGTCTGAGAATTTTTGTTACCTCTCCAAATAAATAAACGCTGTAATGTGATGTATGATGCTCCTCACCTCTGCTGTTTTTGCCCAGTGGAGAGGCGTGCCTCCATACATGGAGTCTTCGGCATGCAGCTGGTCAGGGTCTGCTTTCAGGATCTCTTCTGTACAGCTGACGAAGAAGCAATTTGAATGATGTGCATCCCATCAAATATAGTATATGTAAGTGCAGAAAGTGTAGTATACGCATATCTCGCAAGACTATATTTTAGGGGTGTCAGGCGATTAACATTTTTAATCGGAATTAATCGCATGACTTAAATAGTTAACTCACGATGACTGGCAAATTTGATATCTGTTCTAAATGTACAATAAAATGCACATTAAAATATATTTTTCTTTTTTATACTCTTGTTAACATAAAAGTGGAAAACAGGTTAAACTAATAGAAAAATGGTGGCACATTTTAGTCATTGATACAGTAATTTCATAATTCATAAACTTGAGTTAAAATTAAAAAGATGTACTGTACCGTAAACAAAAACGAGTGTGATAATGATTTGTGTTGGTCATTTGTCTGCCACTAGATGGCCTTTCACATTCAGAGCTATCTAATTTAACATGAATGAACATTAAAATTGTAAAATACAACTTGACCCCAGTCTGCACAAATACAAACAAAATTTTTTTTTTACTGCTATACTTTGACGTGTCTGCTGCGTTGTGACTGGAATTTCCAAGTAATGGCCAGTTATTAATCGTGCGTTAAAAAATTAATGGCGTTAAAAGAACTTTAAATAATTAAAAATTAAAACTACAAATTTTGACACCCCTACTTAATTTTAATACTGAATTCAAATTTTTTTGTATTTTATGGCGCTACAGATGGGTATTATTATGAGGAAAATAAGTAATGGAGCTTAGTGTGAAGTAGAAAAAGGGTGTATGTGTTCTGTCCTGGCAGCTCAGTTCAATGTACAGTGGTGCCTTGACATATGCGTGTCCGGACTTACAAGTTTTTGAAGATACAACCCCGTTTACGCTCCTTGTAACGCTCACCTCTTCTCACTGTACTTCATGGCAGAGTGGATCGGGTAGCCGCCGCCGCCGGGGATGTTACATTTAGCCCCGCCTCCTAAGAGGGCTTTGACGGCCTCCACTCGGCCCAGGCGGCAAGACACGTGGAGCGGCGTCTCCCCGTTGTTGTTCAGCTCATTCACGCCAGAGCACAAGCGTGAACACAAGATCTGCGTGATGACATAATAATGGCGACGGCCTGAATGAGGAGCTAAATTACAACCAAGGAGAAGCATTTTTTTTTTTATATATCATGTGGAATATGAGTGCTATCACCAAGTTGGTTTGTCCTGAAAGCAATGCAGTCATAATGGGTTTCATTATTGGCAGCATCCTGTTAAAAGACTCAATTACTCTGTGAGTAAATGGTGAACTTCCCTTGTGGATGGATAAAGCATCCATCTATATAGCTAGCTAGCTCCTGCCTTTGTTCTCTGCTTTTCATTTCCGTTGGTCCACTTCTTTCACATTTTCCAGTCAGTTAAAATTGAGCATCACCAACTTTTAAAAGGTAGTATGAAACCCGAGGTCGAATTGCGCTTACCTGGATAACGGCGGGGGAGTCGTGCTTGGCGGCAATGTGCATGGGCGTCTCTCCTTGATGGTCTTTGATGTCCGTGCGAGCTTGGCTCTCTTCCAGCAGCTCCTTCACGCACGCCAAGTCGCTTCTCTCGCACGCAAGGTGCAGCGCCGTTTGACCGAGGGAGTCCCGAGCATTGATCTGACTGCAAAGAGAAACCCTATTACAGTAAACCTCAGTTTATGTCAAGGGATACGTTCCAGACCCATCCACAATTTGTACAAATCTGCCCTATTGACAAATAAAAAAAGAAGAAGTTGAAAACATACTTTTTAAAAACGTTATAAAAATCTATTCCTTTAAGATTGTGTTCATGGTGTTTGCGTTTTACTATTCTGTGGGAACAATGTAGCACCAGATCATAAGCTTTGCATTGATTTTTACAACACAAAATAATTCCAGGGAATCCCCTTCTCACCTCTGAACGTAGTTGTGTTTCAGACACTCCCTAAGGCCCGTGTCTACGGCGATGTGAGCGGTGCTCCAATCCGGGTGGCTACGCACGCAGTCGACGATCATCTGGGCGGTCTCGGCCTTCATCGGCGGGAGAGTGTCGTAGAAGGGCGGAAGTTTAAGTGCGTACTGCGGGAACCAGTTCATGGCGTCCTCTTCTGACGCCACCTGAAAAAGCCTTATGCCAAAAGTGATGCACGTTTAGAAACTAATCACACACTAATCAAAATTCTCATGTTATCCGTATTTTATGGTATACTATATTGTGAACAACACCTCCAAAACTACTAAACTGATAAAAAAAAATAAAATAAAGTGCATTTCACTAACATGGTCATCACCACCTCACATGGAAGTTCCTGTGCACGACTGACCTCAATGCCGCTGCGGGTGTGTCGGGACACAGTAGCACACAATCCCACGATTGGCACTGGGCATTCTTGTAGAGAACCAGACGCCCTTCCTGTCTCAGCTTGATTTTCCCTCCCCCACCGTAGTCGGACAGCTGTACATCCCTCACCCGGTAAGGGTTGGTGAACAGGGTGGATACGGAGGACACGGTGTCCAAAAGACGGCCCAGGAACTGCATCGTGATCTGGGAGGGAATCACAATTTCAGCGTGTGGACATATTTTACACTTAAAACAGAGTAAAGAGGGGTTTTTTTTTTATTAATTGGGCCCACCAAGTATTTCAACTGAAGTCCTCGTGTTGCATTAATTTTACTGTTTTTCTTTTAAAATTGTTCATCAAATGTTATCTATTGTTTGTATTATTATTATTTTTTTTTTGCTAAGATACATGCTGCATAGCTAATGCTAAATGGCCATGTATGTTTCTTTTTAACATGACTTTAGCTTCCGAGTACAAGATCCACTTTAGCCATGACTTCCCCCCTTTTTTTTCTCTGCTTGTATTTTGAGGATTTCCAAGTGTGCCTTCAACTTTGTTAGTGCCCTTAATATCAGTCAAAGCCTGTAAACCACAGGTCTCAAACTCCAGTCTGATTCATCAGCTAGCTCTGCAGGAACCTGATAATGATCCTCATTATATGATTCAGCTGCGTTTGAGGAGAGAATCCTCTGAAACATGCAGGACTGCGTCCCTCGAGGACTGGAGTTTGAGACCTGTGCTGTAAACAATGGTAGGGGGTGCGAAGGTCAAATGTCAGGTCAATGCAGTGAATCAGTCGACCCCCCCAAAATAGGCCCAGAGTGACCTCTGAATGGCCTTCACTCAAGACTTTCACTGAGCTACGTGGCCACGTGTAGCCGGAAATCTGACAGTGAATGTGTGAAGTCAATATAAAGTGATATTTGCGGGAGTTTGACACCAAGCCGTAACAAATAGCGAATGTATGCGAGTCATTGATGGCCCACCCAAAATGTTTTTTAACTGCCCATGGATGCCATAACACAACTAAGATAGTAATAAAGTACTACTTTACTATTAGACAGGGCTATGGCCTAACTAATTGAAGCCCCTCTACCTCTACTCACTTCGACATAGCTTCTTACCACCAAGATTGCCAAAAGATGTCAGTTCTTTGGCCTGAGCACAAAAACAGCGAATAATGGATAAGTTCCTCCACCCAAAAAAAAAAAAAAAAAAAAAAAAAAAAAAAAAAAATGCTAATACAATAATTTCCTTCTGTCCTTGTGGGTATGGATGGTTGTTTGTCTCTGTGAGCCCTGCAAATGGCTGGCAACCAGTTCAGGGTGTACCCTGCCTACTGCCTGAAGCCGGCTGGGATAGGCTCCTGCACCCCCGCGACCCCTGTAAGCCGTGGTTAAGAAAATGGATGGAGGGATGGATAATATACATAAACACAAACAAAGTCTATCAGATGTGATCATGTTTGTTAGTGCTTTAAGAAATCTTGTGTAAATCAAAAGACCTTTGCAGTTCTCTACTAATACTGTTATTGCCGTTCATCCATTTGTCTTGAAGTTTCCAAATTCCCAATTATCTTGAACACAGCATGACTTCAGCTGTTTAATTTCACGGCTCATCACATCCCATTGGTGTTTAATACAAAAACGGACACTGAGATGAATTATTTATCCTTGTTTGTGTAACCCTGCCTAGGGGACTGTAAGAATACATAATTTATTCACACCAAAGACAGCGTTAGCTAAAACAAGTGCTGCTTTGCTGTCTGCCAGACTATCTTGTGAGGTAACGACAGGATCAACGCTGCTAGCTTGATTGTGGTTTGTCCCAGTTGTACGTTTCCCATTAGGAAAGCATGACATAACGCGAAGTTTCATTATGAATGATAAACAAGTGAGTCCATTCATTCTAGTCGCAAGTTTCTGGTCGTCCAGTTACATTTCACATGACAGTACAACGTCAGAGACGAGAGGCGGCGCGAACAGTCATTTAAAAAACGACTCCCACTGTGAAACCAAAACTTCAGAAATTCCACCCCCAACCCGGTTTATCGTAGATAATCGCATTAAGTACAGTATTGCAGAAGTCGTACAGTATTACATCTACTTACGACGAGCGTTCTCCTGTCTTGTGTGACGTCTGACTTATGACAGCGACGCCAACAACCACCACGCTACAACCTAGCTTGATGAGTGACAGCAAAAGAACCAATAACAGCTCAGCTTTGCAGAAGTAGGCGAGACCCAATGCTTGATAATATCAAGGTAAAAACAAAAAATAAAAAATAAAATATACACCGGTTTCATGATACTTTGTTCTTGGTCTTTTATCGTAGGAATGTATTCTTATTTTTGTTTTAAATTTTAAAACCAGGAAAATAAGTACAGTAATTTAGAAACGTATCTGCTGTTTCTTTGTATCTCTTTATATTGCAGTATAGTTATTTTCAGTGATTACCAACCTTTATCGAGCCAAAGAACATATTTTACATAAGGAAAAAAAAAAGGCACAGCACACCACCAAACAGAAATGACACAAAATAAAATTAAAGTATATTGAAATAATCATCTTGCCTCAATTTTCTTAAAAAAAAAATAATACAAACAAACAAACAAACAAAAAAAAACCTCCAGTTAATTCATCTATATCAAGTAGTCAGGAGGTACAATTAAATGTTCTTCCAGTAGATGGCTGGATGTTTTTGAATCTAAAAAATAAATATACATTTAAACATGAATTCAAAATAAAGGGAAAAAAAAAGGAAAAAAACAGAAACTTAAAAAAATATATATTCAAAGGAACAAATTCAACCTAAAAATTACCCCGAAAAAAAGTTTCCAAAAGTTAGGACTTGTAAGGTCTTATCGAATCAAATGCCTTACAAAGGTATGCAAAAAGCATTAATGCGTTTGTGTTCATATATTAAAAAAAAAAAAAAAGAAGATTAAACACTACCGTAATCTCATAAATTTTGTTGTGATTTCTGGACCAGGATGACGTCAGCAGAAAAAAAAGAAGCGCGCGCTTCTGTACGCTTGTGGCGATTATCTTCCTCGTTGCCATGACAACCAGGGGGGTTGGCCTCAACCACGTGACACACAGCAGCTTGCAGGCAGTAGCTGTGCGTGCGTTTCGCGGACAGTTCGGCTGCGGTCGAACCGAGCAGAGTCGAACCCCCAGTCTCCTGGAACCGATACCAGACGGGTAGCGCCTAGATAGGATGGAGCTCTCGGCGATGGGCGACCGCGTCTTCGCCGCGGAAGCCATAATGAAGCGCCGCGTCCGAAAGGTGAGCCTCCACCTTCACGGTTCTCCCGCGTGTTTTGACAGATGTTATCCGCGGGAAAGTCGTCCTTCTTCGGCTCTCGCTCACTCTGGCCTCGGAGGCCTCCGGTTTGCTAAGCTTACATGCTAGGCTAGCCTGCGAAACTGTTCAAGACACGGCTGCTGTTTTGGGGCCTTTGCCCCGCAGTAAAAGTGACACAAAAGAGGCTCGCTTGTGAAAGTGAGGCCGAAGGGAGGAGTGTTTAAAAAAATGGGGCCTGATTTATGCGGCAGCTAACGATGGCTAAAGCTACACGGCCACAGTGAGCGCACATACCACAAATGTCTCTTGTTTAACGTGACTTTTGTCTTTGCTCATGCAAGATGCTTCCCCCCCATAATTTTTCCTTTTTATTGTGGTTGACTCGTTTCTATTTTGAGCATTTCCAATGGTCCCTTCAACTTTGTTAGAGGCCATAAGGTCAGCAGCATCAGTCAAAAGCCTGTAAACAATACTGAGGGCGTGCTCAGGTCAAGTGTCAGGTCCATGCAGTGAACCAACAGCCCCCTCACCCAAATGGCCTCTGGTGACCTCTGAATGGCCTTCACTCAAAACTTTCACTGAGCTTCTTGCCACATGTGTTGGCTAAATCAATGGTTCTAATGTGATGAAAGTTGAGTCGATGTCGACTAGTTGCTGATGACATTGATGTACAGTACAGTACAGTACTATACTCGGGATGCACCAATATTGACAAATATTGTAATCGTAGCAAGATCCCTTTTGTTGTAATGTTATGCTTTTTGTTTGTACTCATAAAAACACTCCGATACTATTACAGTTCTTCAGAAAGTAACTCCCAGTCGAAGTTGCAGTCAAACTAACACAAAATAAAGAGAATTACAAATTCTATATTTATTTCAGCACATCTTGGAAAAGTCCTAACATAATGCAACATGCTATAGACAGGCTAGCAAATAGCTTTAATGCTGCAGTATAAAACAAAGGGGTTCAGCAAGTTTATAAACTGAAAGCTGATATACAATGTTCACAGGCATATTCTTCCTACTCTGCGAATAACGAGTTATATATTAGTGTGGTAGTAATTATAATTAAAAAAAAAAAAATCAAGGAGGGAATGTTTTGCAAAAACCATTCTGACGAATATATTGAATAAATTACCAAGCCCTAATATAATGTGAACACATTGTGTATGTGTTTTTCTTGCAGGGGAGACTTGAATATTTGGTGAAATGGAAGGGATGGGCAACGAAGTAAGTGCTGCTTCGACTGGTCACGTGTACAATAAAACCTTTTTTTTTTTTTTTTTAATGTTTAAATATAGATTTTTTTTTTAAAGTGTATTTTAAGATGGGTCTTCTTTTGATGCGTCTTTGTGCTTATTCAGGGACAGCACCTGGGAGCCAGAAGAGAATATTCTGGATGACAGGCTGATACTAGGCTTTGAGCAAAAGTGAGTAGATGGCATCGATTTAAAATATTTTTGAAATCCTTTTCACACATATATGATTACTATATTTTTGTGCGATAGGTGGTAGTCATGTGGTCAGCAGGAAATACTATTTTGTCAATAATTAATGTGGTAACTTCACCTTTTTTCATGTACAATTAATACCTTTAAAAAGTATTTTTTCTACTTGCTGTTGACTTATGATGATGACATCACCTGTGCTGAGGAAGTAAGTAGGTAACGGCCAATCATGGCTCACCTGTCTTCTGGGTTTGGTCAGTAAACTGAGCCATGATTGGTCGTTACCTACTTCCACAAGTTGAAAAATTACATTTGAAAGGTATTAATTGTACATGACAAATAATGAAGTTACCACATTCATTCTGGACAAAATATTAAAAATATTAACTGCTGAAAATTGTTCAGTCAAGTATCCCTTTAATTAACGTGTTTCCATAGCACACACACACACAAAAGTTGGCTCACTTTTACTGTAAGTTGAGGTATAACTGTATTCCCTGTTGGGGGAAATAGATTTGTCTTATGCGCATGACAATCCCGACTGCTAATTTGAGTAAGGTGTTGTAAGAGGAGCAGCCATGATTTCAGGACATTTTGTGTTTGTGATTTTCATATTAAACAGTGTTACTAATTTTTTTCCTTTTTTTTTTTTTTCAGGGAACGAGAGCGGGAACGTAGCGGGCCAAGAAAGCGGGGGCCGAAACCCAAAAACCTACAGACGAAGGTAAGATGACACTCTGAGCTACAAATGAAAGTTAGAGGCAAAACAACTCACGATCCAATATAAGAAATTCTGCTTCTGCAATGAAAATGTGATTTTCACATTAATTGACACTCTCAGAGGTATTCATATTCCTTAGCAAAATCATCCTTAAAATCGTATTAAAAAAAAAAAAGTGCATCATATTTATTATTGTCATGTCTCCAACTAGAACAATTGGTTGGTAAAATAAATCATTTTTTCCAAGCCTCAGAAAGGAGAAACAAGCACTCGATGCACAAAATCCCGCCAAGCGACATCGCGCTCCGCTTCCAGCCGAGCGACTCCTTCCTCCTCCTCCTCTTCCTCGCCTCACCCTTTGGCGCCCACGTCCCCGAAGCTCAGCTCCCTGGCCGCAACCCACAAGCTGAAGAAAGACATTCACCGCTGCCACCGCATGTCCCGCCGTCCCCTGCCCCGCTCGGACCCCATGGCGTCCTCTTTTTCCGGGCCAGGCGGCTTCCCACCTCGCCCTCACGCCTCGCCTTTCTCCGAGACGGTGCGCATCCTCAACCGCCGCGTCAAGCCCCGCGAGGTCAAGCGCGGGCGCATCATCCTCAACCTGAAGGTGATCGACAAGCCGGGTCGCGGCGGCTCGACGGGCGGCGGTGCTCGGGGTCTCCCGGGCGGGCGCCAGAACATCCCCTCCCGCAATCGCATCATCGGGAAGAAGGGAGAAGCTCCTTATAGACCGTTCCAGCCCCCGCTGAAGATGCTCGGCTTCCCCATGTACGGGAAGCCTTTCGGGCTGCAGTGCGGCGGCCCCCTAGCCTTTCACCCTCAACCGGGGTCTTGCAACACCAGGAACGCCCGTCCCGCTCCGTCCCACTTCCAAGCTTCCGCACCTCCTTCCAGCTCCAGTGAGAACCCGAAACCCGCCCACTCTGTCCCGCCTTCCAGTGAGCCGGCGCAATCCAAAAATCCCGCGGAATCTCCAAATATCCCCCCGTCCGCTCACGCCAACCCCGCCGCGTCGCCCACACTGCCGACCGGCGAGGATGCCGGCGACGCCCCGGGCGCCTCCCTGCCTCAAGGTGGCGGCGGCCCGCCAGAACAGGCCAGGGTGCCCGTGGAGGGCGACCCCGACTGGCACCCGCAAATGGGACCCAGCTGCAAGGACGTGGTGGTCACCGACGTCACCACCAACCTGGTCACCGTCACCATCAAAGAGTTTCCCTCCCCCGCTTCGGGCCCCGCCTCGCCCATCTCTGCGGAGGGTGCCGCCTCCCCGTCGCTGGGCGCCGCCCCTGACACCCCAGAGACCACCCCGTCCAAGCCATAGCAAACCATATGGTACCACCAGTGAATACCAGTTACCCCTTTAAAAGTTAACAATGTTCACTTTTGTGAGGTATTAATTTAACAATACAGTAAAAATGCAGTGTAATTTATGGAAGATGATTAGGACCAGTGAAGAGAGAAAAAAAAAGTTTGGCAGGATTCTCATTTTATTCTCAGAATTCTCACTTAAATCTGAGAATTCTGAGAGTAAATTCCAAATTCTGACTTTATTCTCAGAATTCGGACTTTAAAGTGAGAATAATAGTCACACTAATACACTCAGAATTATGACTTAAAACTCAGAATGCTCACCTTTTTTTCTCAGAATTCTGAGATCTCGCTTTGTTCTCAGAATTCTGAGTTTATTCGTGCTACTATTATTCTCACTTTAAAATTAGAATTCTGATAATAAAGTGAGAATCCTGCCAAACCTTTTTTTTTTTTTCCTCCCCTCTCTTCACTGGCCCCAATCCTCTTCTGTAGAAATTGCATGTGCACATCACAAATTCATACAAAATGAACTTAGAATGCAGCCTATTTGCCATAGCGAGAAGTGAAACCACCGGCGGCCATCTTGCGTTGCCACTTGAATACGTCGAATTTCTATGTTTTCTTTGTCTCCACAGAGAAAATGTATGGTTGTACCATTTAGTCTGGAGGAAGCGCTACATGCACATTTCATCGGGAAGAAAGTGATTTATAAATTTTCTCGTATAAGGTATGCACTGCAATATCTCAGAGTGCTGCTCTAAACCGGAAAAAAAAAAAAAAAACGCTGTGACATGACCTCTTTGAGTCACGATTCAGTCGATGCAGTCAAGACCGTTCTTTGAGAGGCTGTCATCACTAGATACAGGGATCCTAGTGAAAAGCACGCACTGATTTGTTGAAGCTGTCCGTAACAGTGGCAATGTAAGATGGCTGCCCTCGGATTTTAGCCGTTAGAAGCAAAAAAAAAAAAAAGTCTACAATAAATGATCTACGCAGCCCCACTAGTCTAAACATAGTATTCTGATTTAATATTGTTTGCAGAAAAAGCAGCAAAATTCACCCGTATTTATCCATCTTGCGGGGCGGCCATTTTGCTACTTGCTGTCGACTGAAAATGACATCAGAGTTGCTCGGGGACCATTTATTGCTGCTTGCTTTCATAGTGGTTGTACACCTGTGGAGCTGTTCCTAACATTGTGACACAACATATCTTAGAAATTAGTCAACAGTGCAGCATGATAACTAGCCACAGTAATACACATTTTGCTAAATTAATACCTCTATGAAAGCAGTCTATTAAAAGAAGTGGAATGGCCTCGAGCTATGAATAGAACAAGATTCCACCCATAATCCATTGAATGGTAAAATGTAGTTGAAAGTGTCTAAGTTGAATTCAAAGGCAGCTACTCGGTCCTACCTGCCACTTGGCTAGACTTTTGTCCACCTGTGCATCCGCGATGCGTTCATGCGCACTTGGACAACCGCTTATTTGTGAAGAGTGTGAAAGAAGTCGCATGCGAAGGAGCCTTTTTAACCGTTTCCCGCCCTTGCCGACTTACCTTCAAACACACATCCTTACGATTTGGACGTGTTTTTGCACTGAACACATTGCAGTACAGTGAAGTGAATCATGACTGAAATGTACTCGACTGCGTCTATATATTATGTAGTTCATCAAAGCCTTTCACTTTGAACGCATATACAGTATACACAGCGAGAATTTATATGCACGCGTAGTAAGCCGCATCGGTAGACTTTGTAAGTTATGGCCATCCTCGTCGCCTTTTCCCCTGCTTGCCTTGATGATATCTGTGACTCCTTTATTGTAACTGCAGCAGGTGTCAAGGTCTGAAAGGTCTACAACGGTTTTTATAAGCACCACCGGCAAGTAAACTTACTGCTGTTGATTGGTTTATGGAGAATTGTCTGCGATTGGCTGGAGAGTTAAACAACTGTCTGTCCACAGAAACGTCCCGCTGTTGACAAAACAAACACAAAATGGCAAAATACAGGCTGGGGGCGTGGGGGAAAAAAATCAGCACCACACATTAACAGAAGCCCAGAGGTGTCGATTGAGAAGGAATTCGTGGCTCTACATCCTGTATTTATAAAGTGCATTTTCCTGAGTGAAAACGGAAGACCCTGCCTTTAAAGAGGAAGTAAACTAAAATATATATATATAATATTTTATATTTCATTATTATATTATGGAATGCCACCCCACTAGTCTAAATATGGTATCCTGATTAATATTGTATTAGTGGAAAATGAGTTAAGCAGCAAAATCCAGCCGTTTTTATCTATCTCGGGGCGGCCATTTTGTCACTTGCTGTCGACTGAAGATGACAGCACAGTTGCTCAGGTAACAACCAATCACAACTTAGCTTCAGAAAACAGGTGAGCTGTGATTGGTCGTTGCCTGAGCCTTGATGTCATCGTCAGCAAGTGGCACAATGGCCGACGTCTGAGATGGATAAAAAAAAAAAAATGGCTGGATTTTGCTTCATAACTCTTATTCCACAAATGTAATATTAATCAGAATGTGATGTCACATATAACATGTTATTGTGAAGAAATGTTTAAGGTTGACTTCCACTTTAAAATCTACAAAAATCAACCTATTAAAAAAATATTAAAGGACAAAGTGCTCTTCTGCCTGTAACTCATATCTTTATTGTAAAAATTATAACACCAAAAAAAGTGCTTTTATTCATTATGTATATATTTTTTAAATTAATAAATCGGTTATTGGAATTTTCTTATGACAAAGCCCAGTTTTTACTCTATTGTTATGCTGATCCAAGACCTCCTCAGACCTTAACATCCTGTTGTACCCTCATGTCATACAGTATTACAAACTTCCCCTAATACGTTGCCTTATAGCTGCTCCCGTTCACCCCAAGCCGCACTCCGGGCGACGACCGTTTTACCTCGCCTCAACTCCGAAGAAACAAACACTTCCGTTAGCCTGCCACAACTTAAGCATGAATATGAAGACGCAAGCTTGTACAAAGAAAAAGATAAGACGTCTCCTGTTTGTTCTTCTGCATACTAGATGGTTCTCTTTGTTGTCAGTACTCACAGGTTCGCTCGGAGGGGCTGATTCCAAAAATGAAGAAACCAACGCGTCTTTTGACGTTTTTGGAATGGGCTCTTCCGAGGACCGGATATCTCCGCTATGTTTAAGTTGTGGTTAGAAGTTGTGTAGAAGTGTGCCAAGGTGTTAGGCTGCTATAGGCGTTCTCGTCCTTTTTTGTTGTCATAAGGGGTAGCACAACTCCACTTAGTGGCCTATATTTCTATTAAATAGGGCTTAGGATTTTTTATTTTATTTTTTAGCTGTGCTTTCCCTTTTTTTATGGCTAGCTTCTTATATAATTTCCAGTGCTTTATTTAGCACTGTTTTTTTTAAGGAAGGATCCTTGTTCAATGAATTGAAAAACGTGCTTTTCAAGTCTTGTTTTCTTTGTACTGTATTATGACATTTGTGAAATTATGCATAATTACTTTCAATGTGATGCAATTCAACGTGAGTTTGAACCAGAAGGCTGTCGTTTATTACACGGGTGACATTGTAATGTATGTCTCTTTCTGAAGCATGTTTTCAATTGTACAAATGATATATATTCACCTGTCATGTTACATGTTAACTTGTTGCTTTTGGTGTTTTTCCTTTTACGAGGCTTTAAATTAAAAAAAAAAAAAAAAAAAAAAGCTGTCAAGAAGTAGTTTGCCTTTTTTTTGTTTTGTTTTGTTTTTTTAAACAACATAATCACGTTTAACCACTTAGACAAATGGGCATTCTGAACAATTTTCTTCAATGTAATGTGAATGTAACCACTGAAAATGTTCTTAGAGCATTATCAGAAGCGCACTAAATAAATACAGGAATACAAATTGGTCAATTACTTTTATTTTTTTAAGTGACTAGCTGAGAGTGTGCTCCACAGAATTAGTGAAAGTCCAAATAGAGAACCGCAAATAGGTAGGATTTCACTATTGGTTTTTATTAGTTGCAGTACTTCGGTTTAGCTCGTTTTGAGTGAAGAAGAACCTGGGGAAACCCAACTGAGGTAAGGTCATATTCACCTCTTGTTCCAATTTGTCTCCATTTTAAAAACAAACCCTATTAAGTTTTGATTATTTTTATTATTGCTTTATTGTGATTTATTAGCAAAGAAAATATATTAACTCATAATTGAAGCACATTAAGCTCAAGTAGTTTTTCAATATTCCACAGAGTGGCGCTGTTGAGCCACACAAGACGGCCAACGGTGGTGCCCTGAGATGCGTTATGAAGGCTGCCTCAATGTCAACGTATTCTGATCTTTTATCGTTCCTTCTGTTCTTAAACGACTTCAGATGACACCAGAGGCACTCTGACTTATTTCCACGCCTGCAGCGCGTGCCCTCTATCGAGAGGCCAGACGGAATTAAAGTCGTCCCCGTGGTGTCATCATCAGTGGCCCACTTCTGTGCAAGTGCGTGCGTGCGCATGTCATGTCGGGCCACCTCTGGAGATTAAGCTGCAATCTAGGCTGCAGGTCGCACCCATTTATTAACGCTCGTACCTCGGTTTGACCAGTTAGATTCTGTAATGAGAAGCTAAATGTTAAGATGACTTTTCTATTAATTTCTACCCATCGGTGGTGATGGTGGAAATGGGCTTCCACCACCAAAATTAAAATGCCATTAATTAGTTCAAGCAACACACACACTGACTTGCAGAAGTTAGGTTTATATTTTACAGCGATTGTTTTTTCTTGTGTGCTTTGCTTTCATTTCATTGTTGATGGTTCTGACAACATGATGATGCAGACCAATCTTGGAGTAGCAGTTGGAAAAATATCTTACGAAAGAAAATTTATATTCACATTTTTACTGATGAAATCTGCATTTAGGGTTTCTCACACACTTATTTTATACTTATTGGTCCAACCGTACTCCACACACTTTGGTATTTTCGTCTTAGAGGAAAAAAATAACCTTACTGTAGGTATGGCAACGCAAGATGGCCACCAGCCAGAAATATCAGAAATGCTCGGATGTTCGGAATTGTCAATAGGCTCTGACAATAAGCAATCTGTAACGTCTTGTCCCAATTTGCCTCACCCTTTCGTTCTGCTGTCATAATATGGAAGGGTTCCCATTTCAACAAGTTATACAAAGTTTGTAAAACATCAAGAAATATCCTGAGCTTTTTACAGCCCCGTACCTGCCACAGTAGCAGAGTTCATCTGTGCAGGGTGGTGCCAAAATACAATCAAGTGTAGTCGCACTTACAGCAGTCTTGAGAGCTCTTATAGCCTAATAGAATACAGAATCTGGCCCGGTGGCTCATCTGCTGTTAACGACCTCACAAGGACACCCACTAACTCCCCAGTCAGCTATTAGATTCAATGAAGTCCTCCATGCTGTCCAAGTGGCATCCAATACTTTTGACCGCACACCCACGCTTGGCCTTAAGTTTGTTAGCGTGATGTGGCTAACACATTAGCATGCATTTTCAGCAGCATCATAAGGTTGCTTTTATTTGAGTTCTAGCTCACTTTGTTCAACTTTTCTCCTATATTTGCTCATCTATACAGGGTTCCCCCCTTTGGCGTTCAACAAAGCAAAGCAATTGATTTATTCCCTTTCATTGTGTTTGAGAACTGTGAATGTGGTCCATTAATATTTAATGACGCCTCGGTTCCAGTTTTCTCTAATGTCACGGATGTGTGGAGGCAAAGAAACGCTGATGTTGTTGACCGAGGCCATATACGCACTCACCGGCCCACTTCATTAGGCACACATTCTAATGAGCTCCAATACAAAAGCTGTATCAGTCATTTTGCCTTTAACTCATTCACTCCCAAAAATGTATTTATACGTTTTTTTGTTTTAGGTTTTTGTATGCTAGAGCATTATGAAGGCTTTGATGCAGTTTGAGACCTGAAGAGGTTGCTTAAAGCAATGGTAGTTATACAAACAAAAAATAAATAAATAAAAATAAATAATGGCCAGTAGGTGGCAGCAAAGTATAAGAGATCAGCCAGGGCCATGTTGCAACAAGCTCTTTTTCCCAGTATTTTCAACAGGTTTGTGAATAATGATGAAACTTAGCTAATTCTAATGCTAATTGCTGCAAAATGTAAAAACAGATAGAAATGTACTTTTTTTTTCTGATGAAAGAAAAGACTTTAATCTTTATTTTGGTAGGTTCCATGTTTTTTATAGCAATAGAACATGAAAATGTCTGGGAGTGAATGAGTTAAAAACACAATACAGTCGTACTTCAGCGGTACTGTATGGTGGCGGGTGACTCAAATCACTTCACAACAAGCAGCCGTTTGACAAATGAAAAAATGAAAAAATATTCACCAAGCTGTTAATTGCCACTTTCAGCTGAAGGGTACGCTCACGTGTAAAGCATCCACATAGCCTCTGCTACATGAATGCTAAAATACATTAGGAAATGCCATCGGCACATGGGATAACGATCAGCATCTTTGTGGCGGTGTTGTTGGAAGTCACGGATATCTGAATACAAACAGTGCTGCAACACGTGGAATATTACAATATTCATAGGTGCTAATTCTTCATCCCCAGCGAAGAGTGACTAATATTACTGTCATAGGGAGAAGCTATGGGAGGAGCTGAGCTGAATTGCGGAGGGAAAAAACAAACAACAAACTTTCATTTCGGTTGGTCGGAAGCTTGCATTGTTTTTTTAATTTTTTTTTATTTTTTTTTTAATGAAATTAAATTAAAATAATTACATAAAATAAATTATAATAATGAATTCAATAAAATAAAAACAAAATAAATAAGAATAATAACTAATAATCAAATTAAAATTTGAAGTGTTAAAGCCACACATGTATTTTTGTAATCAGATTTATGACTTACTGATTTATGTTTCCTCCGCACTTGTTTTGTACAATTTTGTGAAGTCGTCGAAATGAACACCTAAAAGACATACAAGTCAATTTACTAAATTATCAACATGGACAAACTGTCTTTCTTATTAATTCGTTTCATTCAACAAAACATTTACTGCATGTATGATAAAGTGGATATTGTGTATTGAAAATAATTTTTTTGCTTGTAAAAAAAAAAAAAATGCGAAGAGAACTTGGAAAAATTAATCACATAAATTGCCATTGCAATATTATATATATTTTTTCAAAATTGTTCAGCCTTATTTATAAGAGAAAATGTCATTTTCATGTGTGACAAAAATTAGTTTTGACACCTAAGATTGAACCGAAAAAGGATGATTTTGTAATTGATTGTAAGGAGACCAAAATACAGTAGCCTACCCCAAGAACCAAACCTGTGACCTCCTGATTTTGAGGCAGAAGATCTAACCACTAGGCCAATGTTCAACCTAGCAGTGGCTCTACAAATAGAACATTGTGACATTTCATCTTCACCTTTTTTTTTGTTGTTGCTATTTGCCATGCAACATCCTGACACACGCACACACACACAAACACAATGATCCATCACTACCTTGTTTGTTCACACTGCTGCTGCGAGTTCACCCCTGCCAGCCTGCTGCGACTGACGCATAGGCACACAGCTTGGCTCCTCCTCCTCCTCTTGCACGGTCTCCATGGCAACGCCCAGAGGAGAGAGCAGCTTAGCAACAACACGGCGAGCATCCAGACTGCTCAGTACTCCGGAGCGGGAGACAACCTCCAAGAGAATCCTCTCCAAGTGTCCCCTTTCCATTATTCATAGAAGACAGAAGAGGATTATTTTATTTTTAGTAAGATGAAGTTTATGGTGGTTCTGGTGGGCGCCGGCACGCTGGCTTTCCTCGGCGCGGTCATCTGCATCTTCGCCAGCGTTTACCCCCGCAAGCGTGCCGCGGCTCTGGCCGACAACGGCACCCTGACGTCGGAGACGCTCCTCCAGCCTCTGGAGCGGCCCGGCGCGGTGGCTCACGCCGGCCCGCTCGGTGCCCTGCACGGCGCCGAATCCTACGGCGGCGGGAACGGACTCGGCTTGGGGCTCCCCACGCTGAACGAGCTCGACCTCGGGGAGGAGACCGGCCGAGGCTCGGCCAAGGCGTTCAGCTACAGCCGACTCATCTGCACGCCGGTTCCGCTCGGGGACTGTAAGGGGAAAGAAGCAGGGCAGCAGCAGCCGCTGGCGGACGACCCCCTCGCCGCCGAGGAGTGGACCTTCCTCCGCACCACTGCGGAGGAGCTCCGGCAGATGGTCATGCAGCAGAACGACCAGATCCTCATGGACCAGAGGACCATCCGGGAGTTGACGGGCAAGCTGAGCGAGTGCGAGAGCGGCCTGGAGGAGGAGGACGGTGAGAGGCCCGGACCCGAGCGGAGCATCGGGGTCTGGAGCGGCAACCGGCGGGTCATGGCCGGGGACGACGTCAGTTCCTCGGCCGCATCGCAGCTGCAGACGGCCCGAGCCGTGGAGGAGCTGGCCCGGGCCATCATGGACCTGAAGGATCGAATAGAGAAGTTGGAGGTAAGTTATCCTGATGTTCTATAATTCATTCTTTGTTGAGAGTAGTAAACCCGTTGCGAGTTGGGCAGGATGATTAAGGGGAAAACATAATCACAATAATTGTGTTTGATATTGAAATCACGATTAATCAGCACGATTATTCATTGGGTTCAAGTTCAAAGTCTTTATTCATACATCAAGTTAATCAGACAGCCTTTTTCCTTCAATTATAATGTTTTCATGATCCAACAAGCCAAAATTGAAATCACAATGAGTCTCCATTAATTGCCCAGCCCAACCTAATAGTCCAAGTTTTTGTAATTGGTAAAGTCAATTTTAACTTACTTTCACAGTATTAATTAAAAAAAATAATGTGCTTGATAAAAAAATTGTGCTTATACCTTGTGTAGATTTTTAGTCATTCAGATCATGATAATCTGCAAATGTTGAATCAAGACAAATCTTGTTGGATTTGTTTAACTCTTTCTTGCTTTCAAAACCTTTCTAAAATAAATTAATGTTTTGTTGAGTTGGCATATTACCCCATTGGCATATTAATATGTGTCTCGGAGAACTTCCATGTATTTAAACTACCCTTGCGGGATTATGAGTATAATTAATTCAACTCAAAATTAAATTGAACTAAAGTCAATGATATTTCATGAAATACAATAAATAAATATCATCTGCAATTACACATAATAATGTTCAATTTACTTTTAGTGCTGTTTCATGTACTATAGTATGATGTTCCTTTGTGTAGTTCTACAACACTGCAAGCTACCACCACAATTATTAACACAATTATATTACGTTTTGTTAAATAACTTCCATTAAAAAAGGGCATTAATTAAATTGTAAAGGCATCATTTTTGTATTGGGTCAAGTTAGAAAGGTACTGGTAATATTATACTATATGGACAATGTTTGTATAAAGTCTCTATTTTTTAGTGTGAAATAATGTTAATGACAACATATTTGAATATATGTATGTATGTATATACGTTTATGTAAACAAATAAATAACGAATACCCGATATAGGAAGTGTCCGCCACCCACATCCTTCACCTCGACACGCCCCAACGCTGTCTGTGACAGCAGCATTTCTCCCTCCCCTCGCTCCACATGCAGGATCGAGAGGCATAAATAAAAGATGAAGCTGGCCGGGTTGAGCAGAGAAGAGGTCAGCTTCTTAACAGCTTGTGTGTTTGTATGTGGGCTGAGATGGAGACAGGGGCACACTGCGAAATAAATAAACAGTTCCAAGGTTATCCTTCTCACTGTCAATTTACATCCTGGACTTGCAGTCCTTGCCTCAGCAACTCTTGTTGATATTTATTCATCTCCCTCTGTGTAACATTCCACTGTAGTTCTTTCCAAGTGATCAGTTACACAACATGATCCCCATTATGTTTCAATCAGCTTTGTCAATCAATAAGCCAATCAATATACTGCAGACTAGTCTCGTTTCTATTCTGGTGAATCAGAGAAAAATAATTGTCACGTACTAATAGTTAATTTATTTTATTTTCTGTCTAAATTCTACGGACATGCAACTGTAAATCCAATAATCCTGGGTAAATCGGTGTCCCAATACTTTTGACCACGTACAACGAAACCCCAAAAGTTGAATGGTGCCAAAAGTGGTACAATTTAGAGTTTAACCAAAATCTTCAGGGAAAAAAAATGCCTTAGAAGACAAACAAAACATCAAACCATCATCACGTGAGAGTAAATCTTAATAAACTTCAATTCAATGGCCATCAAAAGCAGAAGTTCTCAAAATTTGGGGTCCAGGCAGGGACCAATAACTTTTTCCTAGGGCTTGCTCCCTCATAAACTTAATGCCAGTTAAACATGCAAAATGTTATGAGAGTTTGAACATTTAAACAAAAACATTCAAAATGGACAGATATCGCATATCAGCGAAGCGCAGAATCTGTCTCTGCCTTCGCCTGGACCAAATCCACCAAAATCACTTGTACCAAATGCACCTCAACTTAGACCTGGTTTTACCTGGTCTAAAGTAGGGATGTAACGACGATATACAAACATCACAATACGATATTATCACGATATGAAGCTCACAATGCAATAATTATGACGGTATTGTGGGGAGGTTGGCGATATAAAAAGTTCACAATATTGTAAAAAAAAAAAAAGCTCATGCTAAAACAACCTACAATCTTTAATAAGTCTTAATATTGAGGCATTGAGTTCCTCCACATCTTGACTCGCTTCATAAGCATATTACATTGCCCTTCATCTGACGATTAGATTGGATTTTAAACATCGAAGGGCCAAAACATGCATATGAAAATTAAACTGCACTAAAAAAAACTAACCACCAGAGGTTACTACTAGAACTGCACAAATGGAAATCAACCAGACCTTTTTTTTTTTTTTTTTAAACAGATGTGCTACTTTCGTGCTATCGTGACATGACAACAATGATATTGCGGCTGTTTAATATCGTGATATCACGATATTGCCGTTATCGTTGCATCCCTAGTCTAAAGTTTGGTCCACATTCTGTCATCAAATTTGCAGGTGTGCCGGAATGCCCAACATGGCGTCGTGCAGTCTGCCAATTTCCCAAGCATTGTAAACTAAACTTGCTCTGGCGTCACAATGAAGATGTGCTAGTTTTTCTGAGCGCGTGCGCCCCTGCCTACGCAAATAGAGCCTTTTAAATCACCTAAGGAACAGACGTGAGCGGAACCATTTTCACATTGTTTTCTGAATGACAAGAACATTTTTTCAAATCAAATTGGGTTTGACTTTGTATTGTTGTATTGCTGCACTTTATTACTAACTAATTTATTTGCTCTCCTCTAGGCAGAGATTGGCCCAGCTGCCTTGAACCTCACTGACATGTCTACAGGAACAAGCAGCAGCAGCAGCAGCAGCAGCAGCAGCAGCACCCCCCCGGTAGCCACCAAGCCCCCTACTCCACCCACCGGCAACGCCAACCCCGTGGCCCCCGGCCCGGCGGCAGCAGGCCCCGGGCACCGCCGACCGGGCTCCCCTGCCTCCAAGCCTTCGGCCAAGGGGGCCCCCGGTCGCGGAAAGGCTCCCTGGAGGGTGGAGGACCTGGAGGGCGAGCTGGAGAGGAAAATAAAAATGCTGGAGAAGGAGCGGCAGGCCATGAGGAAGGAGACACAGGGCCAGTATGAGAAGATCAACCACGGCATCGACACCGCCAACCACCGCGTCAGCGAACTGGAGCACAGTGAGTCAGCTATACAAAATGGAAGCCGAATATACACTGAACACAAATTTGTTTGTATTATTGTATTTGTTTTAGTGCTCATTTTTAACAATGAACTAAAAAAAGTAAGACTTTTTCCATGTCTGGAAAATGCTGCTCATTGTTCACATTTACTATTTACACATTTCCCTTTACATTGATTCTTCTTTGCCGAGATAATCCATCTATTTCACAGGTGTGGCATATCAAGATCCTAACTACAGCATGATTATTGCACAGGTGTGATGTCAGCTGCCTAGAATTGAAGGCCACCATAAAATGTTCAGTTTCGCTGTATTGTGTTTATATTTTTGCTGAGTGTACAAAACAGGGTTCCTGCAGAACCTTAGTAAGTCTTAAAATGACATCAATCTAAAATGAAGGTCTTATTTGGTATGAATCAGTCTTTCGCATTTTTAACAATTTTAACACATGATAAGTAGGATATTCACTCATTCACTCCCAGCCATTTTCATGTTCTATTGCTATAAAAACATGGAACCTACCAAAAAAAAAAAAAATGTGTCTCTTCTTTCATCAGGAAAAACAAAAAAGGACGGTATATATTTTTTAAATCTGTTTTTATGTTTTGTAGCAATTAGTATTAGAATTAGCTAAGTTTCATCGTTATTCACAAACCTGTTGAAAACACTTGGGAAAAAGAGGGTGTTGCAACATGGACCTGGTTGATCTCTTATACTTTGCTGCCACCTGCCACCGTTTTTTTTTTTTTTTTTTTTTTTTTTTTTGTAATAACTACCATCGCTTTAAGCGACCACTTCAGGTCATAAACTGCATCAAAGCCTTCATACAAAAACTCTAGCAAACAAAAACCTTTAAAAAAACGTATAAATACGTTTTTGGGAGTGAATGAGTTAATATTGAAAATAGTCTCAAATCTCAATAATTAAAAAAACAATTTACCAAATAGTAGTATCATGCAATCAGGATTGTGAATCAACACAAGAGTGATGTGATTTTAGCCAGGACTCTTAAGAGCAGATGCCATTTACTGTGTATACTGTAGCAACATTGAACAACGTGACATTGGGAACACTGCGAACCAGTTCAGGGTGTACCCCGCCTACTGCCAGATGGGATAGGATCTGGCACCTCCCGCGAGCCTTGTGAGGAGCAAGTGCTTCAGAAAATGGATGGATAGACATTGGGAACATTGTAAAGTTGGTCTTAAATCTAATTTGAAATGGAATGGAACAACTCTTGAATTTAACTTGCCTGAAACTGTTGGGACTCTAAGCAAGGAGATTATCTAACTGGGTAGCTGTGAGTGAATTTAATTAGAAAGCCTACAGCAGGGTTGTTCTTCCTCCGAGGGACACATGCAGAAAAATTGAAAGATGCAAGGGCCAATTAGGTGATGAAGCAAAAAGTCAAAGATTTTTCAGGATTACACCGTGGCCCTTTATCCCACGCAAACAGATTGCCCTTGTACTAAGCTGCATCAGAATCACATTTCTACATTTATAACTAAAACATGAGGGGTAGCACAGAGGTTGAGTGGTTAATTTAACACGTTGGAGTCTTCCATGAACTTGAGATTCAAATCGAAAGCCTCCGGACTACGAGACAGACATGTTAACCAGTCCAGTACTTTCAAATTGTGCCTCAAACACTGGTTTGATTCAAGTTAAACAATGTATCTAAACAATTAATTGATGATCAAAAATGGTGATCAATTAATTTGATTAGCGATTAGTTGTCGATTAATCGTTGCACCTCTAATACTGTAGTGCATTTGTATGGGTGGCGCTGACGTGGCGGTCAGCTGGGTCTCACTAGCTTAAAATCCGGAAATTAATTTGTTGTGGTTGTTGGAACTGCAAAACCAGTAGCCAACCAAAAGCCAGTCATAAAAACTAGTTGCCTAATCCAGCACACTCAATGAGGGTTTGGCCACTTCGCTGCAGCGGACCTTTGTAAAGCGGAAATGTGAAGGCAGATTTTTAATTCTCTCTTTTGAATTTCCATTTTCAGCCTTGAATCATCTGTTTTATCAAGCCAGCTTCCTGCAGCAAAATGAGTCAAGGGCAAATTTTGCTGAGTTATTCATTGGTTGAGAGACTTAAAAAAAAAAAAAGTATAGTTGAGTGTGGCTCTTCAGGGAGAGTTCATGATACACCAAAAATACTTTTTAACAAGGCTTGCTAAGGAGCCTTTTTATTCTCTGTTAAGCAGTAGCATGTCATTCTCCATCCATCTCATGCTGCTTTTAGATTATCTCAGCTCTCGAAGAGGCACTACTGTAGCTCATTAGTGGAGCTCTTATTCGGAGAAACAACAATGTCCTTGTGTAACCATTCGCAAGTGCCCCCGTTTTCTGCTCTTTAACTGTTTGTCTCTGCCGCTCTTTTGTCCATGTTCTTTTTCTCGGAAGCCCTAACAGAGCCGTCCTTCCCCGACGGGTTTGTGCTGTCCTTCCCCATGCGTACCAACTACATGTATGGCCTGGTCCGGAAGGAGATAACCGAGATGTACGCCTTCACCGCCTGTGTGTGGTTGAAGGCTAAAGAAGGCGGGATCGGCACGCCCTTCTCCTACTCGGTGCCCGGACAGCCCAACGAGCTGGTGTTGCTGCAGGGTGTCCACAATCCTGTGGAGCTGCTCATCAATGATAAGGTACTAAGCCAAATCCTGATCCAGATCAATTTCTACTGTCATGTAAAATGCCTAAAACAAAAGTGTGAGCACAGACTTATTTGTGTCTTGAGATACAAGTGACCCAATGGTATTTCAAGATACGGTGGCATCATTTGGACAATTTTTTGCTTAGAGGTGCTGTATCGTGGCAGTAAACTCAATTCAACTCACATTTCGTTAAATATGGATCTTCAAGCTGTTTAATGCCACTTCCAGTTGACATTTACTGTTAAAGAAAACATGAAACAAAGACAATTAATTACATGTTGTATACTTAAAACAACGAAACAGCTTAAGAACGTAATGCTGTCCTAACCCTATTTAAAATCCCATTGAGCTGCTAACAGCATCAATATTTGCTGTTTTACAACCCTACTGTGCTACCTTTTGATCAGAACTGACGTACGTGGCAGCCAGTTGGCTAGCATGAGAAGTTAATGTTGCAGTCTGTGCGACAGAAGTGACTGAAGATTCCAATGGAAGCTCTTTGAGCCAGTCTGCCTACCTTTTGATAACAAGTGACAATTGTTGACAGCTAGCATGAGAAAAGAAGCCTACATCATCACTCAGTGTATGACAAAGGCATGACACCAGCCAGATTTGATCTAAATCAAAGACCTTTGTTTTAAAAATATATATATATATTTAGCTAAGAGTCTATTTTTTTTGGGACAGAAGCAGCAGACATATGGTAGCAAGTCAGTTGGCTAGCATGAGAAGCTAATGTAGCAGTCTTGATATTTACTCAGTGCTCCTTCTTTTCAAACAGCACATTTAACACATGGACCCAAAACAACGCCAGTCACAGAACATCCAAAACAAATTAAGTCATTTGTAGACCAAAAAAAAAAAAAAAAAAAAAAAAAAGTCAATACATTAGAGTATTACCAAGCCAACAGGAATGGGAATAAAAACAACAATCATTGTGTCAGATATTTTTCACACAAATTCTAGAGCACTCAGAACATTGAAGGTCACAAAAAAGGGCTTTTTTTATATCACTGTATCTGGAAAATTCGCAAAGCTAATTCATCCTTATCATCGCTCTTAGGTGGCGCAGTTGCCGCTGTCGCTCCCTCAGGACGAATGGCAGCACATCTGTGTCAGCTGGACCCTGAGGGACGGTGTGTGGAAGGCCTACCAGGGTGGCAAAATGAAGGGACGGGGGGAAGGACTGGCCGCCTGGCACCCCATCAAACCTGGTGGGGTGCTCATCCTGGGCCAGGAGCAGGTAATAAAATGAGGGCGGACAGATTGTTCGGAATGTTCAATAGAGATTTGTAGCTTATGAAGCTATTAAGTTTGTATACAGGATATGTAGCTGTTGGTACTGCGCGTTCCGCTCCAAAACATACTTAAATATCAATAAACTCCGTACACACTATGAAAAAAATACTCTGAAAACCTTGGTAATTTGTCCTTTCCTCGCTTGTTTCATTCAAGCCATCTGTACTTGCATGCTATCTGTAGCTGCATACGTTCCCTGAGAGATGAGGAGTGAAAACAGGCTGCCGGTTTTGCACCTCACACATTCTTCTCGGGTGGGTGCTATAAAGGACATCTTGCGGGCGGAGAAGTGTGAATGAAATGGATAATAGCCAAAGACTTCCTAGTGTTATTCATAGAAATTCGTGCCTGCATTTCACATGAGTTGAACAAGAAGAAATGATCCTGATCTGACTTTGTTGTCGTGTTGTTCAAAAGAGTTATTTTCGTTCACGTAATGATTGTAAGACTAAACTGTAGTCGCTGGTGGGAAAGGTGGGCACACCAGTAAGATCTGGATATATATTTATATTTTTCAATCAGTGAGGACCAGTTGATGGGATCCACTGATGTAAACCACAGCTGGTCACTGGTCAAGCAGAGTCATTGTAACACTTGAGGACACACTAATGTTAGCTTACTTTTTTGTTGCATTAATTTACTCTTTTGTTGTTTTCCGTCTCCTCTTAGATAGCTCAATGTTTGCCAAGCTTAAGGGTTATATAAATTGACTTGACTTGACTTGTCTCTTTTCCCCCCAACCAAAGGACACCCTTGGCGGACGTTTCGACGCCTCCCAGGCGCTAGTTGGTGAACTCTCCCAGTTCAACTTGTGGGACCGGGTCTTGAAGCCCGTCGAAGTCGCCGCCTTGGCGGAATGCAGCTCCTCAGTACTCGGCAACATCGCCCCCTGGACCGATCTGGACGTGGACGTCTATGGCGGAGCCACCAAAGAGTCCTTAGACCCCTGCCACGCTGCGGAGAGATCCAACCCCTCCAGCCCCAAACAGTGAGGGGCGTAAGACTACGAGAGCTCACATAAGGTCAATGTAGTTGAGGGGTAAATTCAATTCCTTCAGAATGTAAAGTATTTGTTTGGAACTAGGGAAGTGATGGGACGCAGCTAATCGGACATGTAGAGCTCGTCTGTTTTTCATGTCGGTGTGTTCGGTGTTTAGTTCTAAAGCGGGAGTGAGGTTAGTCATGGGATTACCTTCGTGGGAGAGTCAAAACACAAGCTTGTAGATGGACTATCTGTGCTAATTTGGGTCAATAATCTCTGTGAGGCGAAAAAACCATACCAGACATTTTGGGTCTTAGGGTTTGATGCAGGTTTGGTCACTGATGATGAAAACCCGTTGTGTCACCTCATGTCGTTGCTTGTGTTTAATGCTGAAACTGAGACGCGTGTTTAACATTCTCAACAAGAAACATAATGACGTCATGTTCAAGTGTACATGGTCCTGCATACTTGTAGATTTTTTACAGTAAAGTTCCTCCCACCATTTGCTACAACAGTGATCTTATACCGTAAACGTGTAATTATTGTGTGTTAATGTAGCCTTGCTAATGTTGCTCGCTCCCGGTGCCCCACTGTAGCCTGATGTTATCTGCACAGTCACAAGCAGGAAAAACAGCACTCTTAATCAATCAATCCTGAAGTAAACACTTGTGGTCAAGCTGTGAGCTCCAGAAGATTACATTTTACCTTGGCTAAACCACACAGAACGTTTTTTTTTTTCCCCCCTTTGTATTTGCATGCCATTTTGAGCGAGCACTGTGTCAACAGCAGTTCAGTGTCAGTCCCCTTTGTGCCTCTCAGACGTCTTGTTTGGGTAAAGTGACTTTCACGAAATACCATTTCAAAAGACATCAAGTAATTTCATAAAAAATGATTTTGTACTTCACACTCCATGAGCGAGTCCAGTGGGGCCTTCAGATTTAATCGCTTTCCCACAAATAATAATGGCTTTGAATTGCTACGGTTCAGTTGCATGGTGCATTTCTCTGTTATATTACTGTCCAGTAATAAAGTGTCAAAAACAGCTAATGTATAGCTTCTCTTCATTAGGAGGGATTACAGCCGGTATAATGCATTTAAAATTTTGTTGTGTGAGCATTAAGAGGCTTGGATTGTTTGCAACAAGACTGCCATTTTGTTTCTGTAGTTGACATTTTTGAGAGTCATTATGTCAGTGGCAATTGTCCAAAGGGTGACACAAGGTACTCACCTTTTAATTAGGGGGCGGGGGGGGGATTTAATTCCTACTACACAAAAACATATAACACTGTGCAGTCAAGTGTACTTTGCTTTAAACTCTTACCTCAGAACATGAGTACAAAAGGGGTATAAGGCCACGCTCAAAAGAAGGCAAAATGTACCTGTGAATTAAGAAAGTTCTCATACCAGAAAAAAAAGTACCAAATCATAGAAGGCATGAGAACTAAAATATCATAAGAATCAAATTGTACATTGAATATTCTTAATATTCTACGAACCATTTTCTACTCAATAAACTCATTACGAGGAAAAAAAGTCATACGTAATCTCCGCAAAATATGCAAGAAAAAGTTGTAATAATGCCAGAAAAAAAATGGTAATATTCTACGAATAAACTCACATCACCAAAATAAAATTGTAATACTGTGAAAAAGTTGTAATATTACAAGAAATAAATGTATTTCACCTCTAAAGTTATGATACTGTCAGTAACAAAAAATCAAGTATCACAAGAATTAAGTTGTATTTTTATGTGAATTAAGTCATAATTTAATGAGGATAGAGATGTAATCTTGCAATAATAATATGTAATAAATTCCAATATCAAATGAACAGTTTACAGAAGTAAATGTACTTAGAAATGTAACAGAAAAAGGCAGCATTAGACTTTATGCTTTGTTGTCATGTTCCGACATCAAATCAAATTCAAATCCGATTCTAAATTTGTTCATGTAATTTATTTTATTTTATTTTTTTTATCCCCCCCAATAATCTGATATTTGTTTTGTTTTTTTCTCTTTTCAGTGTGGCTCTCACACCGCTCCATATAACATGACCCCCACATTTCTTTTGTCAGTGCCTATCTGGGCCTCAAACGCCCACAATAGTAGTCGAATACTTTCCTCTTTTGTCTTCTCTCTTGCTTTACATCATTCAAGGCCGTATCAGTGTTTGTCCTCTTTGCACCTCATGCACTTGATATTTGTGAACTAGGTGGATGAAACTTAATAAAATGCATTTGATGGCATCGTCTGACGTTCATTATGTGTTGCTGTGTCACTGCAACGGGTTTGCTGATGCATAGACGGGTATGATTCACTCATCCGCCCACGTGTGACATTTCGAGCGTGATCTGATGAGTCCTGCTCCACTCTGCTTGGCCTTGTTAAAATTTATTTCATATAACCACTAACCAGGTGGATGTCAAAGTCTGGAAGTGATCTGAGATACATAAAAAAACAAATTTGTACATTTTACTCCCAGTTTAATTGCGTAATGGCTCTGACAGATGGACAAACAGACATAAGCGCAAACACAACCTCAGAGATAATTATCACCATAAATACAGATGCACAAGGGAGGATGGAGATTCTTTAGTCATTAGTGTTGGAGGAGAGCAATAACCCCATGCTTATTGCATTAATTAAAATTGTACAAAAGGTATTCTGCATTGCAAATTCAGCTAGATTTGTCTCTCTAGGATAAAAACGCTTAAAGCGCCTTGTGGAAAATACTGAGTGGGTCTTAATTGACACACACACAAAAAACATTTGCATTTGCAGAAAAACAAATTAGATCAGTGTTAGTAGATTTAGTCAGACTATAAGCCTTTTGAATACTCATTTTGCTTCCTTGCATGTTTCAGGTAATGAGCAATTTTATTGTTTTTCCCAGAAATTGGTTTCTGGGGCATTCAACTTCTGTTCAAGTCAAGGCTCTTCTAAGCACACTAAAAATTGCCAAAACGTTGGTTGGGTTAATTATTTTTGATGCAGCAGATTGGGTAGAACAGAAGATTGGATTTGGGTGGGCTGAGGTGCTGAAGCTGATCGCCATTTTATGTGTACTGGCGTTGAAATATCAGCGGCTGCTGGATAAGCTCCATGGGTAACACCACTTACTGACTTTGGAAAAAGGTTCAATGTGTATCAGATACTGAATATCACACGAGTGATTTGTTTTTCTGAAAACTGCTTCTTCTTTGAAAATGTTGGTAATAAAATTAGTATTATTTTTAACCACTGCCATACTGATAATCTGTTAACCCATTTATTGGTTTCAGTATGGGTAGCTTCTAGTGTTGTTCTGATACCGTTTTTTGGCCGATACCCAGCTTTGCAGCATCGGCCGATACCGATACCATACCGATACCTAAGGTGTTTTTTTTTTTCTCCCTCAACATGAAAAAGCTGTCCTGCCATTGGTTCACAGCATTCAACGGCCAATAGGATATCTTAGCTTGGCACGCAGTGATCATGTCACATATCAGTGAATGTCGTGCACGACCAAGACAAGATGCTGCATCCAAAATCCTATATTAGCTTTGGAATTAATGGTATCGGCATGTTACTTATGAGTAGTCATCGATACCGATACCGCTGTTTTAATGCAGTATCGGCACCTCTGCCGATACCAGTATCGGTATCGGAACAACACTAGTAGCTTCTACCCCTTTTTGCATTAAAATCTTGACCTAATGTGCTGGATATAAATAACCCAGCATCGGCTCTGTCCTTTTTGGATCCACTGCTGTGCTATTTTACCAAATTTGGGTTACTTTTGAGCTAGCAGTTTTAATAATGAGACTATTGATCCAACCATCCATCCATTTTCACTACAGCTTGTCGTTTTCGGGATGGCATTCACATCCGGCATTCACAGAATAGAGACAGTCAGCCATTTTTACGCTCACATTCGCGCCGTCAAGTCAATGACAGACAAATGAACCATGTGTTGTCTCCAAGTCAGGCTGGGGAACCACATCAGTGACTATTTTATGGAGTTACAGATTGTAAGACCTTGGAATGTTGAACATAAGTCGAGAAATGACAAAAGGAGTGTCAATTCAATTTCTGTTCACTTCAAGTCAAGGCTGTTCTGAGTCCATTTATGAACTTGCAATAAATCACATCACCACCAAACAGTTTCAGACAAGGTTCTGACAGACTGTCTGCGATTGAGGCGTAACTCACAGGCCTTTTGGTAATTTATTGGTAATTGATTATTTTACTGACAACACCCCTGGGGCTTATTTGAGAAAGATACGAGCTGAAGAATTATAGCCTTGCTCGTTTTAGAGAAGCAGAGATGCAACAACACTGGCTGTCATGACAACATCACGGATGTACTGGGAGTCAGCTGCATCCCATTCATTCATTTCTATGCTGCTTGTTCTCAATAGGGTTGCGTAGATGGAGATTTTTCCATCTGCCTTTCAGCAAAACGACCTGGATCAATCGCTTGTCAATCACGGGGCACGTAATAAGAGTCTTGAGTCTTTAAGTCATCCAGTCAGTAATTGTCATATGGGTCTTTACTTTACCCCCCTCTTCCCTCATTGCCCTAACAACCCGCATCTGCGACTGATGAATTATAGATGTTCGCTAATTGGCTTTCCTGCAGGCAGACACACTTTACACAAACCTTTGGTTGACCTTTCCATCTTCGCTCTGCCTTCACAAACACATAAAGAACATAAAGAAAGTTTTCTACAGCCTCGTGTTGCCTCACTGTGACTCGTCCCACTCGGGTTAGTCTATATAAGTCATCGAAGAATTTTTTTTTGGTTTTTCTTCTGTCATTGAGAAAATGTTTAAAAGAAGCTCACATCCTCCCTGAGGCATTTTCATCACAGGCCTACATTCCTCATCCTTTGGTTATTCAGTCAATAGTAGGGGTGTGAATTGCCTAGTACCTGACGATTCGATTCGTATCACGATTCACAGGTCACGATTCGATTCGATACCGATTAATCCCGATACGAATTTATAAGTCGATTGTTGAGATTTTTTTTCATTCAAATTTAGAAAATACTAATCAGTAAGCTTGTAGAGTGTAAGATTTATATGAAAATGTATTATTTATTTATCTGAAATTTCAGTCTTATAGAGGTTGTAATTTGTTTCATGTTTGAACAGCATTAAAATAAAATATTAAGGCTTAATGTTCCGTTCATATAACATTCTTCCATGCTCAAGGTGTGAATCCTAAAAAAAAAAAAAAAAAAAAAAAAAAAAAAAAAAAAAAAATCGATTCTGCCGATTATTGAATCGATTCGAGAATCGCGCGATGTAGTATCGCGATATATCGCCGAATCGATTTTTTTTTTTTTTTTTAACACCCCTAGTCAATAGTCTTAGTTTTATGCAATTTCTACAGTCTACATTTTTATAGCAGGGCTGCATCAGACCAGCACATCATTAGAAAAATCCCAACACACATTTAGCATGCAGTTGGAGTTATTCATTTTAATGATATAATATCAAAAATACTTCATAGTATTAGGATATGCTGCAAGATTTGCAGAGTAGTGATTAAAACAGCTGACTCGCTGTCAAATGTTCTGGGTTTGACTCTTCTCATGTGAGGAGTTTGCATGTTGATACAACACGAAACAATACTTGTAATGGATGTCATTGGAGGTGGATCCAATATGCTATCACTATTCAATTATTGTGACCTCAGGCTTTAAAATCATTCTAAAGGCAGGTTTGCTTTCCAAGTAAGGTCCCAATTTTTTAACAGTGGTGACAAAATACAGTTAAAAAAAAATCAGAATGTGTGACCGAAGGTTTTAAAGTAGTTCGGGTTTCAAAGATTAGGCCTTTTAATGATTAGATAGATGACTTGAGCTAGGCCGTTGTGTTGCCGTGACCTGTCCTGGCTTGGCGTCTTCCCATCTTGCTTCAGTCTGGCACACTTTTCTGATTGAAACTAGTTAAGACCATCAGGTCACACATTTTCACATAGTTAGGCTGAGCCATCCCCCATGTGGGTGGACGTCAAAGACAGTATATAACTAGAAACCATTTTGGACAGATTAGACCTTTTTCCGCAACCAGCAGACAAGGCTCCACATTTAGATAAAAAACAAAACAATTTTTCTTTTAAAATGTGCAAATATTTGCAATTATGCATAGTCTGCCATGCTTATTCACTGCTGTCACACTCAAACTGGGTCATTTGGATTTATGTCATTAAAACTGGCTAATTACATAATCTGGTGCCACACAATTAGTTCATACAACACAATGATGATCTACTTGCTCAAAGGCCACACACTGAGATGTTCATGCTAGAGTTGACCTGTTGACAGCACCAGGTTGCATCATTGTGACAGCAGACAGAAAGCCTGGATGAGCCCAAACAAGAGACTAGGAATATCATTATTATGCCATGTTTGCCTGCCTGTCCACAGATTCATAATCCACTCTAATCCACGGAGGAGGGAGTACTTGTTTTAGATTAAAACAAATCCACTAGCACAAACAACGCTGGGAATTTTGCGCAGCAATTTTGGGTCAGGAAAATCCACCTGGGGACTCCATCCAGATGTTTCATGCTCAATGTCGGTCACAATCAGTAAGAGGGACGCTAAGTAGGGTAGGCACACACACATTTTACGGTCTGCAAAAATCACTTGATATATAGTACTACTTTAAAGAAACTAGAAGCAATATGATCAAGCTTCCCATGTTCATATCCTGATAATACGCTTACTCGAAATAACAGTTGAGTGACTTCAAAAGGGAACAATAGCGAAACAAGTGTCTATTAAGTATGCTTTAAATAAAGACACACAAAAGAAAATAACCTGTACAGTGGAAGCATTTATTCTGAAAGATTTGCGGTCCTTGTATGTGGTTGAAATAGTGTGCTTTGGTTTCGTATACATATTTTAGAATTTATAGTCACGCATTGTCAGGTGTACACAGTAGTCAAGAAATAAGAGGCAGTTTTCCATTCAAAGTTAACCATTCACTTGAAATGTAACTTTCAGTATAATGAAAAATGAAGTTTTGCTGAAGAGTAAAATAAAGACAATTTTGAAAGATGAAAAAGTTGTTCTCTTTATGCACTACTGAAAATGTACCTGGAATCTCCAAAGTATCCACCTGTTGCTATCCAATGCAAAAAAGTATATCAAGTGACCTTTTATGTTCAATTCAGAAATCCCAGATTTCACATTGAATAAATAAATTTCATTGGAACTTGAGGTTAGATAATAGATCATTGTTTTTGAGGTGCCTTAACTGTCATAAAAACTCCAAATACTTGTACTGTAATTAAATAACAAATAAATTGGAAAAAATACATTAGACATATAAACACAAATAAGCCTAGATAGGAATGTAAATAATAAGTACAGATGCAATGTAAAATATACATATATAATTAAAATATATATTTATATAAATAACAATCATGACATGAAATACATCTAGTATATAAAAATAATCCACATTAATATATTTGAAATTTATGAAATATAAAAACACACTATACATAAACCCAATTCAAATAAATACAATTTACAAATGTAAAAAAATAAAAATAAATAGATAATGGCGCGCGAGTTCAGAGTTGATTGACAAGACCAAGAGCCAGTAGAGATGCTCTGTGTCATTAGTAGGCGGGGCTTCCACTGTCCGTGTAGTTCTTGTTTAAAATGTCTCCCTAACAACCGACTCTGGGACTCAAGTAGTGGAACTTTTCCAGCGGTCCAAACACCTCCCGAGTAAGCCACTCAACATTTTCTATTCGCCATTAACAAACCCTGACGAATCGACGAGCGTTTGGTGAAGGAGATGTTGTCAAATGTTCTCTGTTCGCCACGGAGCTGCAAGCTAAGCTAACTGGGTAGCTCGTAAACGCTGCTTAGGGTCCAGTTTATCCGCCTGCTTGGTGTTTACAAACTCGCCACAATGCACCACAGGTGTCCTTTGTTTTTCAGCCTACAAACTTGCCATTTGTTTGGCAATTGACATGTAATTCTCGCAAGTATATGCTTCGTTATGTCGCTAGCTCTAGCGAGGTTGGTAGGTTTCTCCTTGTGTGTTGTTGCTAAGTGTTGCTAGGTACTAACAAATGAGATGTACATTTTTAGGTCCAATTATTTTCTCGTGGTGTCTATGCACAGGAGTCGGAATGGCAGGAACCGGCGAGGGAAAGAAAGAAGAGGCCGACTACAAGAGACTACACAGCTTCCCTCTCATTAGGGTAGGAGAGTGGTCACATCATCATTCGTGATGTTCTGTGCACTGTACAGTACGTGTAATGTGATTAGGAGAGTGCATTAGTAAAAACAAACCAAAAAAGATGAGAGAATGCTGAGAGAATGATTTATGTGCATGGTTTATGAATTACAAAGGTACAGTGGTACATTGACTTGACTACTGAAAAATTGTCCAGACAAGAAAATATAATGCTTTGTGAACTGGTACGTCATCAATAATAGTCTGTTTCAAATTACAACTGTTATTTTTATTTTTAATTTTTTTTCTTCCCATGCCCTAAATCATCCAAGTGTGACTTTCTTCCCCAAAATCAGTTTAAGCTTCAGTTGCCCATGACCCTGAAAATTATAAACAGTATAGGAAATTGATGGCTATAAGAGTGGTATTCTGTTTGTCATACACACAGAAAGAAGTAAAATGTAAATGATAATTAAGGCATCAGAAAATAAGATAATTGATTTGTCTTCAGCACACCGACATGCCCGAGGAAATGAGGGTGGAGACGATGGAGCTGTGTGTGACTGCCTGTGAAAAGTTTGCCACCAACAATGAGGTATGTGGGTTCTGTCGGTGATTAAATGGCAACACGAAGGTTTTTTGTTGTTGTAGTTTTCCCCCCCTCGCGCCTTAAACTGTGGTTGCAATGTATAAATGTTTGTTGTTGACATACGACCGCCCCTCAGATTAAATACAATCTATTCAACGAAGTAGGTCAACCATTATTATCACGTAAAAAAAAAAAAAAATCCCAAATGAAATCATGTAAATAGAAAAACTACTTTCTGGGATGAAACTGTGACAATAATAAAGCTCTCATTAACTGGACAGGGAAGTTTTACATACCATTTTAATTGCAATACAAGTCTGATTAAATAACATTGTTTTACAGTGGATATAAGTCTACACATCTCTGATTTAAAAAAAAAAAAAAAAAAAAGACACCAAGAATGTGACCTATAACCCTTACAGTGGACCTCTGCTGTTTGTGGGCGATGGAGCTAGCGCACGAATAGTGCAAATCCATATATAATGCAAAATATTTTGTTTTATTTAAACCCCACCAATTCTTGAATACGTGGGAATGAACCACCAACAAGCATTCTGAATGGGGAAAAAAAAAAAAATGAGGGGCGCACTAGTGGGAGCATAACTGTACAATTGGTTCTAATTCAAACTAGGGTTGTTTGCACTTGGCGGGAGTTGTTCTGATTCCTTGTCCGTGGTTTCCAGAGCGCCGCCAAGATGATCAAGGAGTCCATGGACAAAAAGTTCGGCAGCTCGTGGCACGTGGTGATCGGTGAGGGCTTTGGCTTCGAGGTCACGCACGAGGTGAAAAACCTGCTCTACATGTTCTTCGGCGGGAGTCTGGCCGTGTGCGTGTGGAAGTGCTCCTAGCACACACACAGCAGACACGTAACCACTTCCCTTTTTTGCTCGTCCCGTACTCTGGTCACCGATTCGGTGAAGGAAAACCAGCCGCCAGTTGGACTCTGGCTACAAAAAGTCACGGAGGTTGATGATTGCTTGGACTTGGGGAGAAGAACTGTGACATCAAGTCTGGACTTGCAGACACTTGAACAGCTTCCTGCCTTATCTTACACTTGTCTTTTTTTTTTTTTTTTTTTGGTGTCACCACTCACTTTGACATAATAAGCCGGCCAGGGTCTCCAAACACCTTTGTCCTCTTTCCTCTGCAGGGAGCGTCTGGTGTGCAGGTGTGCAGGACACACATGCGCATACACTGTTCTTTTTTTTTAAACCTACAGTACACCGAACATCACCACCTACGTCCACGTCATCTTACAACTTTTCTTACAATTAGATGCACTTGTCTTTCAATACAGTGTTTTTATATTTTTAAAATGTGTACATAGTTGAATGCGACTTTTAACAAGTGGCATCTTCTTACAAACGACCCGATCTACCTTTTTTTCTTGCTGTAAAGGTTTTTATAATAAGCCGGCATGTTTTATTGCCTTTGTTCCGTATAAACGGTACTGACACGGAATGAGGGGGATGAAGTGGATCCAGCAGTTTTCCGCCTTCTGATGGAGTATCCCCCGGGCCATAACAGAGGTGGAACTGCCTGTGTGAAAAAGTAATGGCTGGGGCAGTCGTGAATTTTTGCCTTCCTGAGGTAGTATCAGAGCCATAACAAGAGGAGGAATTGCCTGTGTCGAAGGGTATTCAAAACACTGGGCCAGGAGTGTGAAGTATGCACTCAATTCTCCCAACTGTGGTCGTCCGACAAACATTTTATACGTCACATTAGATGCTGACGTTGGCGATTTGATTATGTGCACACATTAGTGGCAATAATCCCACCTTTAGCCGGGCACTGTGTCAAAGGTGAAGAAATTCTGGATCTTTTTGTTGCTGCAATTTTAAATAATTTCTGTGCAAAAGGCTAATGTGTGAAAGAGATAAAAAAATGATATAATAAACAGTGATGGATAATAAACTGAAATGTGAAACAGCAGCCTGTGCTCTTGGTATTTGTTGACGGGACACAATAGTGCTTTGATCAGTTTTGTTCTAGTACAGCAAGGAAATAACACTACAGGCACAACGGTCATTAGCGACCGCATCAAGCACACGTCGTCTTATGATGTGGCTGGATTTGAAAAAGTTAAAAAGCATGCGTACTTGTCACCGAGGAATACCGACCCGCCAGATAACATACTGTACAACTCTTCAAACAAATACAGAGGGAGAAACTCCAAAAGATCTCTCCCGAAGTAACTCAACAAAGAGGAATGAGTGTGTACGCTTTTAATCAGCCATAGAGGAATTCAAACAGAAAGTTTCTGTTTGTATATTCTCACAGTTGAGATTTGTGGCATCCTCACAAAGCGACTGACTGGAGCAAAAATACTCAGCAACTATGTCATTCCTAGTAAATAGCTGAAAACTTTGTTTTGTCCTGGAGTTCGATTACTCCCAAGTTAGCAACGTCTTCCCATGATCTAATTGTAAGTGATTTTTAAAATTTCAAGTCTGACATTTGATTGATGTACAGTGCTGAACAAATATATCAAGGAACTATGTAAGGTTTGTCACAGCCGCCCTAAATATAGCAGCATGGCAATTACCAAAATACTTGTTTACTGTATATTTCTGTGTGGTGTCCCCCTATAAGTAGCTAGTTAGTCAGAGAAACTCAAAAGGAACATTTCCAATCAACATACCACTAACACCCTCAAACAAAAAGCTGGTTCATCCCAAGAACAAAAGGATGTTAAAATTCTGGACACGGAAAGCTATTGATTTTTGAAAGAGGTGTCTTAACAAGGATAGGTGGTTTGCATCACCTCATTTTACAAGGTATGCCACTGAGGCGAACATTTCCTCGATGTACAAACACAGAACTGAATGTAGGCTGAGGTGTCAAAGGTGCAAAATCAGGGACATTGTATCCCTCCAGTTAAAATGAATCTCTTGATTGTGTCTTTTGTTTAGATAGAACATCATCAATTAAGTCTTGGTCTGTAGGTGTTTACTGAAAGGAAATGTTTTCCCCAGGCTTTTATGAAGTGACGTCATTGCCCATTGCATTATACCAACACAAGGACACCGTGACCCACTGATGTTGACAGAATGAGTTTAATGTACCCAAACTCGCAAATCAGGTCACTTTGCACTCTAGCCACAAAGAGGGTAGAATTTTGTGCACTCACTAGGGAACACTCTCAGTAAACAAGTTTATATTTTGTTTATGTCAACATACAGGCAGATGTTTGTATAATAAACAGTATGCGGGTATGTGTGTGTAAATAGACGTACATTTTACAGTATTAACAGAGGGGTACCAACAGTTTTGTTAATGTTCATGTGACTGTACAGTGGACAGACCGACGTTTCCATTATCTGCATATAGAGGAAGAGAACGTTTTCAGTAAAAAGCTAAGAATAAAATCAATACTCCGATACTGTGCTTGTATTGCAGAATTCACACTAAAGTAATCTTAATGGTAGAGTCCATGTTCTTTTAACATCTATTAAACGTCTGCATCCCCAAAACACCTCAAAAAGTGATTATTGTACTGGTCTAAATAAATACACACTCGTGAACACTACATGGACAATATCAACTCTGATGTTTCCAGTGGGTCCTGTAAACATAGCCCACCCCTCCTAACCCGCTGACAATTTGGCGCAACTCATTCATTATTCATACCATCCCCCTCTTTAAATATCTCCTCCCACCGCCTTTATCGCTTCGCTCTTAAATATTCATACTCGGAGTCACACTCCAGGCTCGCTGAAAAGGCTTCATCTTGCACAAACGCTTACAGCTAAGGGACGTTGGCACGAGTGGATGGTGTTAAACTGCATGCAAACTTAATAGTATCAACAGGGGATTCAAGAAAATGATCAAAATGGCTTTTTTTTTTGTTAGTCACCTGAAAGTCTCAGATGACAAACAGTCTTGGAAGTTGTTGGAAGTTCATTTTGCATGTTCAGAGTGGCCATTCTGTATGTTGTGCTTCGTCAATGTTTCAGTATTTTGTACAAGAATGGCTAAATAGACAGCTGGTTTTTGATACATTAATGGGCCAATTCATTTCCCGTTTCAACTGGAATTGGTATTTAAACCAATAAAAAAACCAAGACAACACTTTACATTTCATCAACCGTACCTTAACATTGCAGTAATTCAAACAGGATGTTCTCTGAGTCAAGCGGCCAATGAGTTTGCAGTGTCCTCAGCAGGTTACAACAGGGATGCAGAGACTGGAAGAGTCACAAAAAGGCACGCAACTGACACCTGAACCACCATTTCCCACTGAATTTTGATCTGTTCCGTGTTGCCACTTACTGTGTCCTCATTCCATGTTTCTCTGGAGTTTGAAAGCTGAGCACTGTATCTTAGCAACCTCCTCAGCACCTGAAAAAGAAGGTTGCAGCAGCTTCTGAGTGTTTGCACGAGTGTGCGTGGGGCGGGTGAAAAGACACAGGTGGAACAAAGAAAACGCAGAGCGATCGTCTCAAAAGTCACCTCAGGATACAAAGAAATTGCACCAGAAACGAGTCAGGCCAGAACAGATATTAATTTTTCATCTGAACGTCACTGGTTTGTTGGCTCTCTTTTGTAGTGGCGAAATGGAAAACATAATTTAATATTAATATAAGTGCGTTTGTGGGCTAATGTTTTGTGTGCGGCTTCCATTTTGACCACCGTAGTGAAATTAAAAGAGCGCAGTGAATTTTAGGGGATGTGTGAAAAGGGATAAAAGCTACTCAGTGGATGTTGATGTGCACATCAAGGCTTTACCCAGCTTGTTTACAATACACCAGCATGGGACATAAGATGTTCCAAAAAAAGACAAAAAATGAAAGAAGCACGGTGCATGCGAGGAGAAAAACAAATCATTAACGCAGTGGAGACATATGAAGACGCCAGCTTCCTGCTAGGGAATGAAAACTCTTCTGGTGTAAAATGTGACATCCAAAGCATAAAAGACAGAAATGCACGAACTGGATCTTGACGTGGCTCATGGGTATCAATCACATAATATGCCTACTTTAATTGGAGACCACACTGAGAACCCTGAGGCTTATCAAATATGAATGTCTAGTCAATTTACCAAGATTCGACTATATTTGAATCAACACCAAGTCTCAAGCAAATTGGAGAGCGAACAATCTGTGTACTGCAGTGCATAAGGGAAATCCATTCAGTCTATAAGCCTAATTCACTGATGTGATACATGGTTCATTACAAACATGGCGCTTCCCAAAACGAAAATACATCAGTACAAAAAAAAAAAAAAAAAAAAATGTAATCCACAATAAAATCAGTGCTGACGGAGCCTCTGCCAATTCGGACAGTTCAAAGGAGTATATTGAGAGGTACTAGGATCACTTTAACCTGGCACTCTGTCCAGTCTGGCAGTGTACAAACAAATGGGTAACGAATAACCTGCAGCTGATACTGACGATTCCTTTTCAACTGCAGCAGTGAGGCAGAAAGCTCAATTGAAGAAGTAAGTTTTTTTTTTTTTTTTTTTTCCTCAATGGATGTTTAAATATTCTGTGACTTTCGTGAATGGAGTGCTAGCTCGTGTAGGAGCGACAGGTTCTCTATTTGCTTTACTAGACATGTCCCCCCCTCTTGTCACTTTTATTCCTATTCCCAGGAGGATGATATGGCGAATGCGCCGTCGCTCCAGGACAGTCTGTCTGTCCTTGGTACTGGTCTCCATTTTCCTGCATGTCCTCCTGGCGTTTGTCTCCCTTTCCTTATACCGCCAACCCTGTGATCCGTCGCCACTCACCAGGATGCCCTCTTCGAAGCACCAGGCGAACAAAACAGGCATCACAGTTTTGTCCGAGTCACTAGCTGACGGACCACAAAGAGATTCTCCCGGCTCCAAGGGTCATGATGGAGCACCTCCAGACAAATTCCAAGGTGGAAAGATTGCACCGGTGAAAGCGCCCAGCGTTGAGCCGCTTGCGTCCAGTCTGGCGAAGCTACACGCGCTGTTTCACCATCCTCTTTACAATGCGCCCATAACGTCCATTAAAGAGGACGATTTCTTGCTGAGGGTCAAACCGAAGCTGAGGTCTGACAGCAGCTCCCGGAAGTGGTCAGTAGAAGATTCACACTGGTTGCAGGTTCAAATGTCCAATTCCAATTTAATATCTAATGTACATCAATTTTTTTTTTTATTTCCTTGTACATTTTAAGTGACACATATTCAATGTAACTGTGTTGACACTCACAGAGCTCATGAAACAACTGCGTACACCCACACTGCATGCTAATAACGCCACGACTATTAACAACAGCCGGTGAACAATGACTGCTCATGAAGTAAACAATAAAAATGTCAAATGTCAGATATTGTTTGGTTGACCTGGATTGACTCTTCCCAGGCAGTTGGTCCTCCATACATATATACACCATATTATTTAATTGTCTGTTCAGTCGGTTTATGCTGCATTTGTGTTGGCAGAAATTGGCACATATGACCAAAAGGACCATGACTGTGTCTGCAGGGTTAGCGCGAGCCATGAAAGTTACGACGATGCCCACTGGAACAGCAGCAGCGACAGTCATCCCCCCTGGCTGCGCTTTCACCTGGCCATCTCCCGCTGGCAGCTCTACCCCCATCCGGACCCCAACATGGAGTCTGTGATCCAACAGCTCGCCACGCACCGCATCGTTAGCGCAGGTATGATACAACGCACCTTTTGTGGCCATTTGATGTTATGACTGCTAAAGGCGGGGTGGTCTCAAGTGAAGGGGCTGCACAAAGGAGTCCATCTAAAGAGTGTTTTAAAAATAGCTAGAGCCAACACTTTAGGTCAAAGGGTGGTTGTCCTTGGAGGACAATAACAGCTCGTAGGCAAGGGTTGTGGAGAATAGCTGACACTCGCAGTTTCTGAGTGTCACTTTCAAATGCAGATTTCTCTCTGTTTGATGCTGTAAGAATCAAGAAGCTTCGAGGAGGCTTTTAATAACCTTGGAGGATCAGCTAAGGATGGTTGGGGCTTTGCATTTATTATGTTCACACTTCCACTTGTTAGTGCAATTACATGGGGCTAGTGAAAATTGAATTGGTGGGTTTGTCCGACAATAACTTGACTTTTAAAATGGACAACTTACTTTAGCATGTAGAAGTGAGAAACTATTCAATGGGTCTTACTAGCCACAATTGCCCTGTGATCAACAAAGTCAAATCTGATGTGGCTGATAAGCCAAAGTTTCTAGTGACTCTTTCACATAGCGATCTAGCAAAGCTGACAATCAGTCATTTTTCGACACAATAAACTCAATTCCTTTGGAACCCATAATCCTGTGCTCTGGTTGTAGTTTCCATTCCAACAACACTCGACATTTTGACAGGCTGCCATTTTTGGGACCGTTTCTCACAACACTCTGATCTTTGTTTTTCCAGTGCAGAAAACCGGCGGCACACAGCTGAAGCTGGTGATGACATTTCCAAACTATGGACAGGCCATGTTCAAACCCATGAAGTGAGTTGACGACAAAAAAACATATTGGTGTAAAAAAAAATCTTAGTTAGTGTGAATCCTTCAGGGGTTGATGCCTTGCTCAAGGAAACCAAACAGTTGCACAGGTCCTAAGATCGATTCCAATCAAGTATTGCTACAGCAGAACCTGTCAGGTCAAACACAAGCCATTCTGGTTCTCTGTTCAACCTTGGAAATAATGAGAAGGAATCTGTGATCAATGCCCCTTTTGTTTCCCAGTCATGATTGACAAGCAAGCAGTAGAAAGTGGACAAATGCACGGTGTCTCCATTCTGTGCTTGCAGGCAAGAGAGAGATGATGAAACCAACTACAACCTCTACTATTTCTCTGACTTTGAGCGACATAATGCAGAAATTGGAGCCTTTCACCTAGACAGGTACGACTTCACTTGCATATAAAGAGGGGTACATGCGGGTACATATGAACTAATGGCGCTTTTCCACCGGAGCGGTTCCACACCGAAGCGGCATTTTTGTCCCCCGGATGTTAGCGTCTCCATGGGACTCTTTTGGGGCAGAGTGGTTCCTTTGAAACCGCTGTTTAGAACCCTTTAGGCAGTGGTTCGGCAATGCAGGTCGTCGGGGGACTAGCGAGGCCGTGATGTCACCTGTCATCGGATTGGCCGACAGCATCGCAGCAAGCAACGCTTGGCACACGCCCATTTCCTTGTTTTTCGTGAGGGAGGCAAAGGCGCCCGTCGGTCTTCGCCAAAGTCATAAAAATACAGTATATAAAGTAAATATGATGTTTTACAACAACACTGAACTATATTTACAATTTAAAAGGTACTTGTTGATGGATTTGTAATGTTTGTTGTTTATATAATAATCACGAGTGCACAACGCTCGCTGGTCGTGTGTTCTCATTCACTTGAATGAGAGCTCCAGCGGCAGAGCTCTCCATTCAGAAATAGCTTCGCGAGCCGGTCGTGAATCTCAATATTTCATCCATGGTGGTTCATATTAAATTGCAAATATGGTTCAATGTTGGCGCGGCTTGCCACTCGTTAAATGTTATCTCAGATCCGCACTCACTGCGGGAGTGTAAGCTTGGCTTAGACAGTTCAAATGTTCCCGCACCCTTCCGGACAGTTCAAATGTTCCCGCCCCCTTCCCGCCGTGCAGCAGTTGTAATAGAAAAGCGACGGGTGCGGTGTGGCATGGTTGCGTGAGGTGTGGTGGCGTGCGTGCGGGACTAATGGAAAAGCAGCACTAGATGCTAAACCTAACTAGTCGTTGACCACACACATAAGGATTTATGATCGTAGATATTGAACAGGTTTCACATTTACAATTGTTGGCCAAAACCATCCACTCAGAATAATCAGTCAGGATAGTTTTGATCTAACAATCGGTCCCTTGCTTACTTTGATTGGAAGTCGGGAGAAATGCGCGAATCCGGCCTAGTTGCTGGTGTCCGCTATAGGAAACGACAAGTGTATGAGTGAGCAGCCGAGTTTACTTGTTACATAAAAATCCACTGTAATTTCATCATGTGTCTCGGTCCTTTTATGGTGTGCTCATTCTGTCACTTCTCATCTTTTGTCTTTCTTGACTGTGCAGGATTTTGGGGTATCGGAGGATACCTCCAGTAGTTGGAAGGCAAGTGGATGTGATAAAAGAGATTAAAAACATCACGACGGATCGCAGGCTGGCCCGGACATTTTTTAACTCCCCCGGTAGTCATTGTGTTAAATTGCAATATAGCAACATATGTATGAGATTGGGCAGTTCAGTTCTGCATGTTCTTCCTGCCATTACTTCTCACTCCCCTCCACTTCACTCTCCATGCTCTTGCGGCTCCCCCTAGTGGGCAATGTGTGCTTCTACGGCCGGTGCTCCTACTACTGCTCCACAGAGCATGCAATCTGCGGCCGGCCTACGGATCTGGAGGCCTCCTTGGCCCTCATGCTGCCTGACCTCTCCCTGGCCAACCGGAGGAGCTGGCGATCGCCTTGGAGACGCTCTTACAGCCGCAGCAAGCTGGCAACGTGAGCGGACAGTTGGTACACAAGGGGGTGATTGTGATAAACGGGGTGTGAGGTCACCGCAACTCAATTGTGTTTCAGATGGGAGACAGAACCAGACTACTGCGCAACCATCAAGAAGACAGCACCCTACGACAAAGGCACAAGGCTGGTTGACTTCATTGACATGGTCATACTGGACTTTTTGATGAGTAGGTTCATAAATAGTAAAAGTTTACTTTTACTATACTATACTTTTACTGTACTATAGTACACTTTTTTTTCCCCCACGTTTGGGAGATTTAGAAACTATGCAATGGAAGCTTACTACAACATCTGATTTATGTGTGGGTAATCAGAGGCACTTTAATACTGAACTCATTTAACACAGTTTGAATGTGATTCATTGGTTAACTATATACGAGGTTGTGCACACTTGTGTACATTATTTCACATATTTATTTTTAATTCCCTTCTCAAAAAGATTTTCATTTAGTTGCACAAGTTAGGTTATGGCATGGAAAATGTTTTATAATAATTTATATTTAAATTATTACTTTTTTTAAGTATCAAAAACCTGGCATTTAAACAAGGGTGTGTAGATTTTTTTTTAATATTCATTCACAGAAATAGTCAAATGTGGTGAATTTACATGACATAAAACTAACTAGTCCAATGTGGTTGATTGTTTTGTTTCCGACCAAATTCTAGATCTGTCTTAATGTGTGAACCTATTTGATTTTGGAAGATTTTCTGGGGGAACAAACAAACGAACGAAACCATGAAGGTTAGCATACCTTTTCACCAACAGTGAGTAGGGGAAATAAGTACCTTCACGAGAAGATGTTGAATTAATATATAATGACTTACTTTGATTTATTGTCTCCCTGACGGTCTTTCTGGTGTATTAGGTCCTTTTTTTATGTGAAGTTCAAAAAGTTCATTGGCAATGCTAAAGTTGACTCGGCACGATACGGTGACGTTCAAGGTCAGGCGAAAAGATCCGGAATATGGAGTTGTCAGTGTTGCCGTGGTAACCAGTATGCAGGTAAAAAAAAGAAAGCGTCTCAACTCCTTACACTGCGGACCACTTTCATGACGTTGCAAAACACAGAATCGACGAATTTGTCCAATTCACCGTCCTGATTGTCGAAGAACAGCTGTTATATTTAAGGGGTTTCCAAAGTGTAAGTTCTGTCTTTTCCTGAATACATTAACTAGTTTCATCAAGGAATGACGTCATGAGAGTTCGCTAGCTTCCCGAGCTAGCGAACAAACTTTAGTTAGTTTTACTTTACTTTATGCAACTTTAGCTCTTTAAGGGTAACGTTTAGTCACCATTTAGTGTTTTTTTTTTTTTTTTTTTAAATTAATTTCACTTCGTTTGTCAGTTATAACAGTACTCATAAATAACTCACTGGGTACGAGTAACTTAATCATATTGCAGCTATTATTTGGTGAATACTGACCTACACTGAATACCATTACTGGCCAGTATTACATTTTAATATTGTACTGTATTAAAAAGTACTCATACAAACAATTTATTGAATAAGTGGTGGTGGTGGTGGGGCTGCTTAAGTACTAACTGATGTAAAATAGGTAGCTCTTAAATTAATTTTCTTTATTTACATTCGTAAAAAGAGTACAAGTAGTTAAAAATACAAGTAGTAGTAGTCTACTCAGTTGAAGTGACCATTCCAACCACAGTCAGCATTGTCATTTTTTGGGAAACTTAGTCACATTGCTCTTCAAATGGTACAAAACCCACCAAGTGTGTGCTTACTGCAATATTTTAATATTCATTCAGTTCATAATTCCTGAAAATTAGCTTCCCCCCCCCGTTAAATACTCTATTTTAAGTGTATAGAGTTGATGTCTGTTGAAGAAGTGGTTGAACACAAGATAGTGTCACTATTGTCTGTCTAAAATGAATTTTGTAGTTGACATTTGAAAAATTATTGCTAACAATCTTTGGTATGTTTATGTTTACGCGGATGCTCCATAGGACTTGTGCTATTCATTAATCACTGTGTTCTTCCTTGACAAGATTAGGGAAAAATGTGTAAAGACACAGTTGGTGAGAGTTGCTGACGATATTGGCGCAGCATGTTTGCTGCCACTTCACAGGGAAGAGTCCCACCATGGAACCTCTGAAGCGATCAACAGACTGTGGGAAGCCAAACTCTAAGCCAAAGAAAAAGGAACTCTCTGTGGTCTGCAACAATCCAGCCACTTTGCCGCCACTATGGCCTGCGCCGTGTTCTCCCTCTGCGTCCTTGCTGCGCAGGAGCCTTTTTGATCCCTCTACCATCGTTGCTGTTACAGACTCCTCTGTCACCCCTGTTCCTGTGGCTCATGCTGGATCAGTAAAAGTCCTGACTGAGTCAAAATGGAAGGAACGACATCTATCAGGAGCATCGGTGTCATACGCGGACCATTCTGATGATGCAGCAAAGAGGTATTATAGCACATAAATAATTTAGAATAATATCAATTCCCACATAATTTTAATCGTCCATTCAGTTTGACAGATAAAGATGAACCCAGACTTACCATTAGGGATTTATTTAGTCTTCCCGCCATTGTTCCGGGCGTGTCCCCTGAAAGTCCTTGTTCCACGGTTCCAATGCAATTACCAGAACCAAAATGGGCGGAAAAACCTCCAGCCAATGCCTCTGCATCATGCACTGACATCCCAGTTAAGATTGGTGATGGAGTAGCACAGAGGTATGAGTGTGATGATAAATAATATGCATTCATATAATGTATTTAATACCAGTGAATCCCCACGATGCAAAAGTAATGCACAGTATGTGCTTTGGCTCAATAAAATTTGGGAAACATTGCTGATACAATCATTTCATAATACCGTACTCCGTTGTTGTTTCAGTTTTACAGCGGAAGATGCATCAAGAGTCACAAGAAAGGACTTGTTAAATCTTCCCACCATTGGTCCGAGTGTTTCTCCTGGAAGCCCCCGTCTTGTAGGATCACAGAAATCCGGCACAGAGATAAAATGGACAGAAAAACCAAGACAGAAGCCCTTGCTATCATCCGCTGACATTCCTATCATCGCGACTGATGAAGAAACAGCACAAAGGTACACTACACATGTGATTTAGACTGCTATTTGTCCCTTGATGTTTCTTGAAGCATACATATTGAGTAATGCCCCCCCCCCCCAATTTACAGTAATGCTAACAATACATTAACCACGTCTCAGGCACTACAGAAGGAGCAGCACATTGAATTGACTGACAGCATTAAATCATGGTGTACAAACTATTATATAGTTTGCATTCTGTTAAATTATGTTATTACTATTTTATTTATTTATTTTTTAAATAAAGTTCCATACTATAGAGTGATGTTTTCCAGGGCGACTCTTGTTGAAAAGGTTCCCATCACTGGCATGGAGATAGTTCAGTTGTTCGTCAAGCAAAGTGATGTGGGAGAATTAAAGGTGTTTTACTTGAAGGAACAAGAGGGTGACTTGTACAGGTACAGTTCGGCTTTGCTACACCAACTGCTCGTGCACGAACATGCAGCGTTAAATGTGTGTTTGTTGTCTCTTGCACTTAAGACCCTATGACCTGCAAGTTGTCCCAGCCAGTGAGGCTGGTTCCGAGCACTACATCTTCACCCCCAATACAGTGCTGCACGTCACACAGAGGGGTTACGGAGGACTAGTCACTTTGGAAGAGTGGCACAGGGAGTCGGTTCTGTGGACCGCTTTACAGGCGGTCCCCTTTTTTAGGGATTTCATTCTGCGAAATGCTGTCGCTCTGTAAGTGCATAGATTTACATAAAAACAACCCTCATGAGACTCTTTATTATGTACACCTGACTATGATGTGTTATTCATGAATATTTATTTTGTGTATGTATACAAATGTCCGCCCCTCTTGTTTGTCTTTTGTACTGACTAGGTGGTATAGAAATGTGCGTGAGACTGTTTATAAGCGAAGATTTGAGCAAGTGCAGGCTCTCCTGCTAACAAACATTGCCCAGTACAGAAATGGCCTCCTCCTTTTATCCAGGTCAGTCTCAAGTCTTTGTTTCAGGTCGCTTGAAGTTTAATCCCCGAGATTCACATAATTTGGACTTTAATCAAAATGCTGTGGGGGAAAATCTGCCTCTAGGGTAAAAAAAAAAAAAACTAAAATCATTGTCATGTGACATTATGTGAGTAAAAGCATGTCTGAAAAGACATTGGCTAATAATGACTAGAGTGGAAGTGAACCTTTAAGTGTTTGGCTTTGGTGGTTCTTCTCTAATGCTTTTGAAATTACATGAACCAGCTTTATTACTACGACTAAGAATGTACTTTTCTACAGAATGATAGAAGAGCTGAAAATGATACACTTGCTACCTCTGGATGAGTCCAAAACATACACGTTGTTGGAATTTCATCAAATTCTTGCGAGCTGTACGGAAAACGTTCTGAACAGTCTAAGGCAGCTATCCAAATTTCGCACCGGCATCCTTAATAAGGTACATATATATATATATTTTTTATGATCTAAACAGTGTCATTTAAAAGTTGCTTTTAAGCTTGTGGAAAAAAATGAATCGAGCCTACATAAATGTTCCCCCCAGGCCAAAGAGGAGAGTTACAAGGTCCTCAAAGAGCTTCAGGATCACCTCCGCTATGCGCAGATGCCACATCATTGTTGCAAGCCCATGCACCTGCACCAGGCCCACCTGAATGAGCTGCAGAAGGACGTTGCGCATGCTGAGAGCGTCCTGCAGAAGCTGGGCAATTTCGCCGCGCTCGTTAATTATGTCATCATGCAGAGTCTTGTCACCATCATCAAGCAAAATGTCACATTGTTCCTCAGCAATGTTGTGAAGGTAACAAGAGGTTGTTTTCCCCTAAATGATTGGCTTCTAAAACCAGAGTTTTGCAATCTCTTATTGAGCCAAATCACATACAGTATTTTACATTAGAAAAGGTCACGGCATACAACCGAACAAAAATGTCACAAAAAGAATATTCACGTAAATAATGATGATCTTGTCTCAATTTACTTAGTTGATGCATCACCTTTGCTAAATAAAACATTCGGACCAATTAGAATTGAACATATTTTCGTGGCACATCTGTTTGATTTCTTACAGTGGTTGGGAATCACAGTCCTAAAGCTAATATGTTTTTCTCCTTGTCAGAGAGAAAATTCTCACGATAGCTGCCTCTTCCAAACTGACTTATGTCTTGGTGCTGGTCAGTTGACTCTCGACCCGCCTTTACATCTCTTCCAAGAAACACTCACTCAGGCGCTGCTGACTGCCGGCGACTCCATCAGCCAGGTGACATCTATGTTTTCAAAAAACTAATGCTTTATTAACTACAAGTTTTTAATTGTCTTCGTGACTTCTCTCTGGTAGATGTGTGACACTTGTGGCTTTTTCCTGGAGGTCAGCAGCATCCTTGATTGTCAGGAGGAAACATCTGACCTCACCTGTAGTCCATATCCTGATGTCATTGACTATCAAGGTATCTTTTATTAGTTAAAGTTTAGAGTATATCCTGAGAAATTTCTTTTCTATTGTACATAAAACTTAAATACAGTTGAACTATCCTTTCTTGTACTTTCTGCCATTTAGTAAAGATTCATTATTTGTAGTTATTACATAATCATCTTCAGACCTATTTATATTTGCAACATAACCCAGGTTTATGCAGAAGTCATTAGTTATGCCATAGTCTATTACTCACCTACAGTACAATTGCAATTACAGTACATATTTATATGAAAACGCGTATGACCATAAATATAAAACAATCAAATGAAAAATACTAAAGGTGGTAACTGAGTGTGCCCACTTGTGACAACTTCTCTTCTTAAAATTTTCACTTTCACTAACAGCATTGCACAAATGCTTCCAAATTTCTTCAGTTTCCTATTATATCTCACCTTCATAGGTGAGCTTAAGGACAATGATGGGATGCCTGGTCTCACACGTTATAGCTGTTGTGAATGGATCAGAGAACAGCGCCCCCAGTGGAAGTTAACGATGACTATGCAGGGCCACAGAATGGCTGGCTCATACTATCCTCTATCCAAAGAGCAACTTTTGTGGTATATTACCATAAATGATGTGGCAATACATATCAACAAAGAACAGTCTGAGCTGATGCAGGCAAGCATTCTGTTCCAAGAAAATACAGCCTCCGTCTCCAATATCAACATACAATATATTTCATTTTAGTCTCTACTGTTTGGACAGGCAGCAGAGTCGGAGATCCAACAGCTGTTAAAACCTTACATGTGGCTGCTGGGTGTTCATGCGTTCATCAGCCAATGGAGTCCAGCCCTTTTAGAAAACTTGGAGGGCCAACCTGCTTTACTGTATCAGGAACTAATTAAGATACTGCGCCTATGGAATGAACAAGTCCAAGCTGCTCCCTCTTGCATCTCTACCTCCAACCAGCTATTCGTTATCCATAGCAGCCGCATGAAGGAGTATCTAGGTATGCAAAATCACACAGAAATTAATTTTTGTTGACAAACATTTTTGGTCCAAATGTAGTATATCTTCCTAGAGCCTAATAGCACAGTTCTCCATCATCATTATTATTATTTTTTAATTGATATTGATTGGTAACAATAAGTTAATTTAAGTGTATGAACATGGCAATTAGTTGAGCATATGGCAGAGGTCACTATTTGAGGAAAGGTTCCAACTTGTGTTTTTATTCTGTTTTTTTACTCTTTATTCTAGGCCAACAGTTGAGTTTGATTGAACATGAAGTACAGGAAGAGTTAGTGAAGCAAATGAAACTACGCTCAGAGAGCTTTTTGCACGATTTGGAGGAAGCTCTTGCTGCTCTCAGGACCGAACCCAAAGACTTGCATGACTTGCCAAAATATGTTGATGTGGTATGGACACAGTAATCTGTTTGTTGTTGTTGTTGTTGTTGTTGTATTTTTTTTAATACCTGCATCACCTTTCATTTCTGGGCGGATATTACTGAATTTACCCTGTCTGTGATCACGAAAATAAATTAAACATTTTTCTGTTTAATTTCTACTCTTTTATTGAAACGTGAGAGGTATTTAATATTCAAATGTATTCTCAGGTGTGGAAGTCTCTAAACATGTTGGCGGAAATGCAGGAACAGTTGGAGTACAATCAAACTCTCCAGGACAGTATTTGCATTTATTATAGAGAAATGACCATCCAGGAGCTGAGTTTGGAGAACAAGGTAAGAAAAAAAAGAGAAACATATATATATATATGTTTCTCATCCACTTTGTGCACACACTGTGCTTTGTTAACAATGTTTTCCATCTTACTTTTAGATATTGAACATGTGGGATTGCTTTTATTCCCACTTGAAGCAAGCAGATAGCACCTTGCGTTCCCGTCTTCCCACAGTGGCTACAGCGCTGTACACAATGTTCCCATGGATGTCTTCCGACTTAAGAAGTATAGTCTCAAATGCTACCTCTGGGCAATTTCTTGATCCAAGACAAAACGCTGAACAGTTGGCCTCAGAACTCAATTATATGCGTCTACGTGTGGAGACTGCCACGTCCAATCTGGAACAGCTTTCCAGGACCGGTGAAATATTCGTAGGTCAGAAAAAGAGAATTTTCATTCTACTTGTCTGAAATTCTAAAAAAATATATGTGTAAAATACAGCTAATTATAGTACATAAAAGTGATGTAATTTCTCATTAGAAAATCCAGTGGACTTGAGTGATTTGTCTGATATTCCTAAACTCACTGCCCGTAAGGAGCTTTGGGAGCTCACAGCTCTTTGCAGACGATGTTTACAGGAATGGAACAAGTTCCTGTTCACAGAGGTACATTTTTAAAACCAACCCTAATTTTGTAGGTTGTTGTAATTGAGCCTGTCTGGTTGAGTTTATCTTCAAACAATTTCGATTATCCTTCCGGTAGCTTGCACTGTCACAAGCTCAAGAGCAAATCAGCCAATGGCAGCAGCAAGTTGCAAACCTATCAAACATCATACCTGCTGGTGACGCAGTGCTTCACGATACTTCAGAAACCATTGATGATTTAAGCTGTCGTCTACAAATCTTGGCCAGGTTTCGGAGCATGACAATCAAACCGAAACACCGGAGCACTTTTTTCAAAGGTCAGTACCTAAACTTCATTGTTGATATACTGAATGGCACACAATGTGCTGTATATATTAAAATCTATTTCTAAAAATATATTTCTCATGTGACAGGCATCGGGTTATGGAATGCCTCTGATAAGAATGCAACTCTTGCGCAGCTTATTTATCAGCCTTTTGAACGTCACCAGGAACTCATCAACAAGGTGGGGAAAATGTTGTTGAAGATACAGTGCAGAAATAAACTCACTCACAGTAAGTCAATATTTTGTTTCAGATTTGTAACGATGCGGAAAAGGAGAATTCCATGGAACAGAAATTTCGAACAATTCAACAGGCGTGGGCGAACCGTATTTTCCAGCTGCATGACTGTACAGCTCCTCGTTGCCATCTTGCTGAACTGCAAGTATTAACAAAGGATTCCGCTTCTGGTGCCTCATATGATGCCACAATTATAATTGGTAAGACTATTAATTTAGTAATGTAGCATGTAAAATAATCCTCAACACACATTTACTTCATGTATTTTCTACAATCAGGCCTAGAATTTCTCTTCTCTGAGATAGAAAAGGATTTGATGACTATGAAAAACATGCACAGGTCACGGCACAGTGACGACTTCAGGTTGCAAATAGAAGAGTGGATGCACTTATTACAAGAGCTTGGTAAACATGTTACTCTGTAGCTACAGTTCTAACATATTGTTTCAAACTTTAAAGTGGAAGTCAAACATGAACATTTCTTGAGAATAATGTTATATGTGACCTCATTAGTCTAAACATGACATTCTGTTTAATATTACATTTATGGAATATGAGTTATGAAGCAAAATCCAGCCATTTCTATCCATCTCAATGGGCGGCCATTTTGCCACTTGCTGTCGACTGAAAATGACGTCACAGTTGCTTAGTGCTCAGGCAACGACCAATCACAGACCACCTGTTTTCTGAAGCTGAGCTGTAATTGGTTGTTACCTGAGACTTTAGCAACGGCGATGTCATTTTCACTGGACAGCAAGTGGCAAAATGGCCGCCTTCTGATCTTCATAAACACTGCTGGAGATTGCTGCTTAACTCGTATTCCACTAACGCAATATTAACCAGAATACCATATTTAGAATAGTGGAGCTGCATAGAGCATATTATTGTCAAGATTTTTGTTTTCGGGTCGACTTGCCCTTTAAGGGTGAGAATTTTAAAAAGATTTTCTGTTCTGTCCATATAGACAAGTTGATGCATTTGTTTGAAATCTATCAGCAAAAATGGATCTTCCTAACCAACATATTTCAAGAAAGAACCTTGGATGTCCAAAGATGGGATTTGGTATGTGCCAACATGATTTTTGCTTTTTCTTAACCGAAATATATCTTCGCTGAAAAAAATTTGCTCTCTTTTTTCATAGTTGGCAGAATTCAGATCAGTCGATGAGCGTTTCAGGACCATGATGTGTTGCAACTCAACTCACCCCAATGTGTTGAATCTTGTCCGTCCCAAAACAGAGATTGAAAATCCCCATGGCGCAAACCTGTGCCAAATTCTACTAAATGATATATCGACGTTGAACGCTATTGCCAACCAGATGGCAAATCGTTTCCATTCTCGCTGCAAATTGTTTCCAAGGCTCTACTTCTTAAGTGACAGGGAAGTAGTGGAACTACACTCTTTGCAACCAACACCGACCACTCTGTTACCCTTTGTACGGAAATTCTTTAAAGGAGTACAGTGGCTGGAGGTGGAGGAAATATCTGTAGCAGAGGATGTTCAGGATACATGTGACACACAGACTAGAGTAGTTGGGGTTTTTGGCGACCTGCAAGAGCACATTACCTTTCTTTCTCCATTGCAACCAAATCACAATATTTTGATTTGGCTGAGGATGTTTCATGAACAACTCACGTTAACCATGGAACATCTCCTGAGGCAGTGTGCCGATGAACGAAAACAACTTGAACCATCAAATCAGGACCCTTCACATAGACATGTTTTACCTGTGCTAGATATGACATCTAAATATCCTCTTCAGTGTCTTCTTGTAGCAGAGGAGATCGTCTGGTGCAGTGTCCTTTATCAAACCTTCCAGGACTCAAGCACCATTAAGATGAGTAGGCTTAACACATTAAACAATGCACAACTGAAAAAGCTTTGCCGATCCCTAAGGGAAGCAGTTGCAAGGTCTGAAGACGATGTACAACTCCAAAAATACACAATGACATGCTTGCGTGCTTTAGTGATCCTTAGAATTAAACACGCAGAGCAACTAACTCAACTCATGCAGGTGCAGTGTCAGCCAGAATTCTCTTTTGAGTGGCTGAGTTCTCTCAAGTATTGTATGACCTCAGAAGATCAAAGTCTAAAAGAAACTGATTGTCCAAAATGTTACGTGGACATTTTGGGCCATAGACTTCCGTATGGTTATGAGTATTTTGGTCCCGAAGACTGGGTAATGGTGCATACTCCCTGCACAGATCGAGTGACAATGGGAATTCTCCTTGCTCTAACGAACTATAGATGTGGATTTGTGAATGGACCTCGCTCTTCAGGAAAGACAAATACTGTGGTCCATTTAGGGAAAGCATTGGGGAGACATGTTGTGCTGCTACACTGCTGTCCAAACATGTCATCTGATACTTTTCAAAAGATGCTCCTTGGTGCTCTTTTGACGGGAGCATGGTTAGTGCTGGACTCTGTGGACTTGCTGCCTCGAGGTGTCCAGGCATCACTGGCACAACAGCTTGAGGACATTTATCAATCTTTCAAAAAGGACCGGGAAAAGACTGCCTTCGGTGGCAAAAGCGCATTTGATCCAGAAGTCTGGATGGTATTTTCAGGGATAAGCATTTCTGCTAGCCCAAACTATGGAAGTGTTCTCATTTCATCAAAGGGATGCGCGTCAGAGATTTCACAAAGTCTGCGATTTTCAACCAGACCTGTGGCATTAACTCACCCCGATTACAGGATCATCGTGGAGATAATGCTGACTTCCTTTGGTTTTAAAGAGGCCAAATGTTTAAGTCAACGTCTGGTATCGCTCATCGGTCTCAGCAACGACTCGCTTTGTCTGCCTGTCTTCATCACACAAAACCGGAGTAGCCACCTTGCCATTTTGCAGAATATCATATGTGCCTCTGAAAAACTATTAAAACAAATTATTGGGCATGAGAAATTTTCAGGTAAGGCAAGACAGTTGTTAGTAATACGAGCTATTCTTAAATCTCCAGAAAATGAATATGCCGACAAGCTTAATGAAGATCAAGAAGAAGCCATTTTCCCTGGATTATTGGAGGAAATAGCCATTGTCAAAGCAGTTCATTCAGTCTTATCACCATTTATGTGTGTGTCTAAGAAAGTCTCAGAGTTCGACTCCATTTTCAAAGACTTGTTTCCTATAGCATGTCAGCTTCCTTTTATTCAAGAATATACTCAGGATGAACAAAACTACAAACTTGAAGAAGCAGTATCAGAAGAATTAGATCAGCTTCTGTTGCATTCTAACGCAGAAATTATTTGCCAAGCTCTTAAACTCTACCAGACCATGAATTTCTCTCACGCAGTTATCCTTGTTGGACCCACTGGAAGTGGAAAAACAACCTGTTACAATGCTCTGGCAGGAGGCCTCAGTCGGCTTGCAAACAAAACAGGTGAAAATATATCTAATGAAGAAATGTTTAAAATGGATACTCCTCAGGAAAACATCCAGACCTCTGCTTCAAATTGGAGCTCGATCAACACGGTGGTCATATTTCCAAACGCTATGTCCCATGAGGAGTTATTTGGTGGATTCTGCGATCAAACTGGGTGGCAAGATGGAGCTGTGACCAAAGCATTGAGAGATTCAGAAAGACATAAGACTGGAAAATTAGAAATATGCAACACTGAGACGCCGGTTTATGAGACCAATGCAGTGAAATGGCTGGTAATGGATGGAGAGCCACTCGGAAAACCCTGCTGGCTAGATCACATAAGCACACTAAGTGATCTTGAGAACCCATATTTAAGCATCCCATCTGGTGAAACTCTAATACCATCCCAAGCACACTTCAAGTTACTTGTGGAGACCATTGACTTAAGTGATGCAAGCCCATCTGCAGTGACCCGCTGCAGCCTTATTTATTTCACTGGCATTGATGTTTGGAACTGTGTGTGGAAGAGTGAAGTTGATTCTCTCCATTACGGGTTCACTGTGGATGAAGCAACCCTGGAAAAGTGGACACAGCTGTCAGAAGATCTTTTCTCCAGCACTCTCAGTTTGTTGAAGGAGAACAATATTTCTAATAAAGGTCAACCTTCAACATACGGCCTGGCAGAAATCACATCATTCATACGAATTCTGCGTGCCCTCCTGCAGCATTTTGAGAAACCCAGAAACAACAAAGCCTTGTCACAAAAAGACACAAGAGGTATAATTACTTGCAAGATTAGAAATATGGACAGATGTTAATTAGACATATTTTTCCCAGCAGATATGCCTGCAGACAGAAATTCCAATTTTAGTCAAGATCTTTTTGTGTTGTCTTATATTTGGGGGTTTGGAGGGCATCTACATCCCCGGTAGGTACTGATTTTATGTTCTTATTACCTTACACTTGTGGACTATGCAAAGGTTCTTGACTTATATTATAATGTTTGACAATTTTCATTTTCTTTTACATTTCCCCCCCCTCATTTCAACAGGCTCTGGCCACAGTTTGACATTGTTGCCCGCCAAGTACTGTTTGATAGTCGATCTAAAATTGTGATTCCACCTGAAGGGACTGTGTTTGAGTTCTTTTCCGATATTGACAACAAGATATACTCTAACAACACATTATTGACAAAGTCCATCACTCCCAAGGTTTGTTATTTTATTTTTATAAGAAAGACGTATACTGTAATCAAATCGAATGTTTTATAAGCAAAACATCACCATCTTTACACAGTACTGGAAGTATACCTGTCTGCTGTCCGTCATGTTAGAGGCGATCCAGCCTGTGTTGCTTGCAGGAGAGCCAGGCTCAGGAAAATCCACTGTATGCAATACCCTGCTGTGTTTTGATAAGCCACACATTAAAATACCAGCGAGTTCGATACAGGGTCCCACAGACTTGCGCCGTTTACTGTGTGGAATTAGCTACCAGAAGAGTTGTCAAAAAACCAAGGGTGTCATGCGCAAACAGCCAGGACTAATGCTTTGCGTGGATGACTTGCATGAGACGCCATGCGGTGAGTAAGAAACAGTACAGTGCAAAATAGAGTAACTTTAATGGGACGATGTATATTTTAATCATTGTTTTCCAATTTTTATTTGAATAGATGTGACTGGGAAGACTTCAAAAATCTTAGAGACTCTACGACAAAGTATTTCAAAAGGAGGGATTCTTGCATTTGATTCTGACCACTTCAAGGTGCTCAGTCCGGGGACTATTACCTACCTGGCGACCTGTTGTATCTTTGAACTGGACAATCCCCACATTGGTGTAATATCTTCCAGGCTATCACGTCTATTCTCCATCTTTGCCCTGCCAAGATTAACCACAGAGTTTATATTTTCTATTCATTCGCCTCTGCTTAAACTCTGGTTGAGGAATGTGCCGTTTATCCCAAGTGTGGTGGACATGGTGCATTGTATCATCAACGCGACAGAGAATTTGTATGACGATGTTTGCAACAATTTCCAGCCCACTAGACCTAGGCCCCATTTTTTATTCTCTCACCATGACCTGAAGAAGGTGTTTGAGGGGATGTGCTTATGGCAGCCTGTTTTTCCAAAAACGGAGACGCTAGACCCCAAGGTAAAATCAAAATCTTCCCCGGTCCCCCAAGAGCCTCTCGTTATGGAGCTCAACATTGTGCATCTTTGGATACATGAATGCATGCGCACCTTTGGTGATCGGATCAGCTCAGAGGATGAAATGACGAAACTGCAATCGCTCATTACCAAGACAGCAACAGCACACTTTAAAGTGCAATTGCGAGACGAATCCAACCTCGATGCCCTCTTCCCTCCAAGTTCCACTCGTCTCATTGTACAATTAGGCCCTGCAGCCACCTGTACGCCGAGAAGTCCAGTACAGGAACCAAATTCAGCTGCATCGACAGAATTGAATGTCCCAAGACTACAAGCAAAGTTTCTTCAGCACTTGCTGGAAGTCACGACAAAGCTTACGTACGGCCCAGCGCTTGTCGGAAATCGCTTTCCTATATTCAAAAATTGCTCTTATCAGCCGCAAGATCTCAGTGTGCTGATACAGCAACTGTTGGCCCATATTGACATGAAAGACAATGAAAAACAAGACGTTAATAGCCACTTTCCATTCAAATACAGTGTTCACAAACAAAGGATGTGTCAGATGTTGCGTATTTTCAGGGCTCTGCTAATACCTGGAGGTCATGGATTGCTAATGGCCTCAGGTAGTGGCACAGGACGCAAAACCACCGTTCGTTTAGCAGCCTACATCTCGGGATGTCACCTGATGGAGGTACACGCCGGCAACGAAAGTGAATTGCATACCATTTTGAAAATAGCCGGGAATCGAACTCGAGTTTATGAAATTAATACCGTTATACTGGTTCATGAGAATATCAGCCCCTCTGTCAGAGAAGAGCTATTGGTGGCTCTCAGGTCCTACCCGGGGCTCTACACAGACCAGGAGCTGGCCAAGCTTGTTTCAAGGGTAACTGCTGTGTACAAAACAAAAAGATTCCTCTTGGACAGCTGGATTTTTGACAAGTAAGGAAAAGTATTACATCACCCTGTTTATATTTTCTTCTATTCTAACCTAAAAATATGACCTTTGGTTTTATTGTAGTGATTGTGGCAACAAATGTTCTTTATCCTTATAACAGGTACTTGTGCCAAAACCTCAAAGACGTGCATGTTTTCATGTTGATGCCTGCCGCTGTATCAGCCAGAAGTGGAAACAATGAATACAAGGTTTTTTTTTCTGTAAAATACATATTACGCTTGTCTGCATCAAAAAAAATTAACAAGAATGACAAATATTTTCTAGATTAATTTGTTCGGACTGAAGACAGTCGTACCATTTGGCCCCATATGCTCCAATTTTTCTGTTATTCGATATGTGCTATATGGGCCGTTTTGGTAGGCTACAACAAGGTAGCACATTGGCACAGCCGTGTAATTTAAAGGGAACATTGCACACTACTAATTTTTAAGATAGGTCCAACAACAATATCTGAACTGCCAAGGGATTCATAGAAGATATTTGTTACTTTTTTCCCCTCTAAATTACTTTTCCTTGCAGCCTGTGGCTTTGAAACAGGTAAATGTTTATCAAGGACCAGCTCAAGGTCTATTCAATGTCATTTAACATTGTTGGCATAAAGCACTCCACATGCATTCAAATGTTTGCATTCAGCTTTCATCATTCACACGCAATTTCTCCAGAAATTGCACGTCTAGTTATAATAATAATAATAATAATAATAATAATAATAATAATAATTATTATTATTATTATTATTATTATTATTATTATTATTATAAGTGTCAAAAAATAAAAAAAATAGGTGCATAGAGAAAAACTAGTGAGATATTTCTATTCTACATCCAGAACGGCCCTAGAAAATGTTGTTGACTATTTTCACTGATTTCTTTTTTTTTTTTTTTTAATGCAGACCAGTGTTACTAATATATTGTACATATTTTAGTCACAGACATGCGCACTAAGCTATCTTGTGTTTTGCTTCCCAACCAACATTATGGGTTCTTATTGAAGCTGCCTAATGGAATTTACATTGCAACCCCTTTGTCACCAACTGTAGGCGCAAATGACCAAGGCTCTGGGCCTCTGCTGTGTGGAGCTGTACCAGCCTTGGTTCAGTCAGTCTCTAGCAGAAGTTGCTGCTCACCGCCTGAAGAATATTTATCAAAACTGTAAGTTAGACCGCAAAAAATATTTTATTTTTTATTAAATGCCAGTGATGATAAGATAACTGTAGTTTACCCCTTGAATTCAGTGAAATTAGAAGGCTCACAAGTTGGCCTGGCGGGAGCAATGGCAGGAATCCACCAGTCTGCATATCAGTACGCTTCTGTCCTACTAATGGCACAGCCTTTCAACCCTTACACGTACATGGCATTCATTTCCCACTTTGGTTACCTGTGCAAAGTTATGCTCAGTGAATTGGAGAGCCGATCCAAAAGGTGATATTCCGCATTTTACTCTTAATAAATATTCATTTTTTTGTATTCAGCTAGCTTAATATAATAGTGATTTTTATAAGACATCAGCATTATGCTTTGATGCAAGTCCTAAAGATTTTTTTAGTGTTCTGATGTGTAAAATATGTGTTGATCTGTGATAAATATTTTATTTGTATAGACTTAACACTGGTCTGTCTCATTTGGATGCCCTGGACGACACGGCCATGCAGTACAAACAGGAGTTAATTAGAATGCAGGGAATAGTTGCAGAGATACAGCAGGTAGCGTATACACAGCCTAACCGTAACTGGCTACATTATATTAACTCTACTGCAAAGCATCTTCAAAGTTATTTATTATTACTTTACTAGTCTAGTCTGTGTTACTCATGTCATGGCGCATTTTCAATACTGGAATGATATTAGCCTGCTCCCTGTTTCAGCGTGTGGATGTGCTCCTTGGAGCCATAGATGAGCAGAATAGTCTGCTTGAGAAAGCTGAAAAGAAACGTGCTAAACAGGAGAGAAAAATACAAATCCTGGAGGACCGAATCGCTGAATCCGAGAAGGAGGTAAACACATGAAATATTTGTTTCCTCGACTTAACTGATGATACAATGCCTATTCGTGAGTGAATTTGGAAACACTGATCATTTCCACTTATTCTTCTCAGCTGAGCCCATATTTCCAGGCAGCACTCGATGTGCTCCATAGTCTGGACCCGTTAGACCTTGAGGAAGTGCGCCACTACAGAGATCCACCTGATGGGGTGGTGCTCGTCATGAATGCCGTTCTATTGCTCTTTGACCGGCCATTTGGCTGGAGCAATTCAAAAAGACTCTTCCTACATTGCAACTTGTATAAGGTATATTTTAAAAGCATTCCACACTAATGGGTTCTATTAGTTTAACAGATTTTACACATGGTGAATTCATGACATTTTAGAATTATACTACAAGTTGAACACATTTTCCCAATGGAAATATTATGAACTGAATGACTCAGTTCAAGGAACAAAATGATTCCATTATATAACGTGACAAAATTTTAAATGTATGAGACGCCATATATCGAAAAATAGAAAAATAAAAAGCTAAACACGTGTAGAAGTTAATCCTGTAATGTTCATTAAACGGAGCTGTGACATCCCACATGTAGTCACACATGACAATGTTTCAAATTCTGAAGAAGACTTATGAGGCCCAAAACTTCTGGTCAAATTCTCAATATTACAAATCTACAAGCATTTGACTTTAAAGGTACCACTCTATTTCAATTACAGCTGATGTTCTTTTTAGTTCAAAAACTTCACATTTTTTTCCCCCAGTGCCTGGAAACATTTGACTTCTACAGCCTTACGGACATACAAATGCTCCAACTGGGCGAGTTAATTAAAAACCCCCTGTTTGTGCCGGAGTGCATCCGCGAGGTGAGCAAGGCCTGTGAGACTCTATGCCGCTGGATCCTTGCTGTCAACAATTGCGGCTCTAAGAGATACCAACTGATGGTCAGGAAGCAGCTGGACTTAATGCTTCTAAGGGCAAAAGAGCAACTTGAGCAGATCAAAGAGTGCATAGCGGGAATAAACCGTTGCCTCGAAGAGCTTGATATTCAGCTGCAGCCTGAGTTGAAATTGCTGAATGAGCAACTTTTGCTACTACACAAAGCTGAGTCCCTGGAGAGAAAAGCTGCTAATGCTGTGGAACTGTTGTTGAAACACACAACAGTGTGGAGGGCTGATGCTAAGGTAACACTGATACACACATCCAGATTCTTCTTATTGGCTTTCAGATAATTAGTTTTTGGAAAAATACACCCCAAGTGTGTGTTTACATACATATGAGATTTAGACTCTCTATAACCTTCACTCACATCGCCCTGACGTATGAAGCTTGTCACCGGGCTCCGTGGTAGAGTGGTCGTCTCCCAACCATGAGGTTGTGGGTTCAATCTTCAGCCCTTGTGTCCATGTCGATGTCCTTGAGGAAGACATTGAGCCCCGATTTGGTCCCAGTCGACATGGCAGGGCCCTGCATGACAGCAACTGACAACTGGTGTATAAGCATATGGGCACCATATGATATATGAAAAATAGTCTAGTCCAGAAATGTTATTAGTTGCTGTGTTATTATGTTTACGTTTTTCTTCCCTCAGGATGCACAGTTGCAGAGACAATGCTTACCAGGAGACGCCATGTTCCTGGCTGCCATCATCTCATATTTAGGCCCCTTTGCAGCTGATGTACGCACCAAATTGCTGAGCAAGTGGAGAGAGTTGTGCAAGACAGGAAGTATCGACACAAATCCCAGAGACCCCCGAAGTTCCCTGTTCACCCCCACCGATCCGGCACCTCCTCAGCCAACCTCTGGTTTTCCGGTCGCTCTGTCCGAGATGCTGCAGCCTCTTCTGTGTCGGGTGTTGGGTGTAAAAGAATGGCCGCCGCACGAGACGGCAACCAGCAGATTAATGGTGAAGCTGTTGCTGTGGGGCTGCAAGAGGAGTTGGGTTAAATACTGGCCTCTGTTGGCTGACACTCAGCATCATCTGGAGACAAACTCTAAAAATGGGGTCATTACAGGTATGTGTTTGTCAGACACAAGTTGGTACCATTCTTGCGTTGGTGTCTATGTCCATTCAAGACCATAACGGGTTGGAAAATGTGAAATTTTACTGAATAAACAACACATTTTTGTCCATTGTACAGGTGAAACAGGAGATGATGTCAGTCTTGGGAAAGAGTTTGAGTGTGACATGGTGATTTGTGCCGACGATCCAAAGCTAATGTGCCAGTTGGACCTGGCTGCTGAGAAAGGTACCTGAAACTGGTAACTGAAATCATTATACAGTAGGACCTCGAAATTTGAAATCCCATAAAGTTTTACAATTGGGAATTTGACCAACATCCAAGAAATCCACACATCAGAAGTCACACAGCCGTCATCCGTGACATCAAGAACAAAACTTGCAAAGTATATAAGTGTGATTTGTCTCAGTCCCGGTTGCTCAGTAAAATATAGCGAAATCGGCCATAGGCAGAATAAATTCATTTGTATAGCACCATTCCTACTAATGTGCTTTACTGAGACAAATACAGTGAGTTTAAAAAGATAAAAAATCAAGAAAAAATCTCAACATTTAAGCAGTTTGAAATAAAAGATCAAACATAATGATAAAAAAAAGACAAAACACATTAGCATGGTAGAATATGAAAAATGTTAATATTGTAGAGAACTGAAGTTATTTCACTATTTTAATTTGAAAAGTGGA